>NW_024879365.1:855499-994812 GCF_018340385.1 Cyprinus carpio
AATAATAAGAAAAAGGGAAAGAACTTACCACAGCAGTTGTAGACAGGGAAGAAGAAGCTCAAACCTCATATCTTCAGAGAGAATCAATCTGAAATTCGCGCTGGGAAGACGTCACTCGCGTAAGTAGGGAGATCACGTCGGCTTGGGCACCACTTTGTAAGGTCCACGCACACGGTCCAAGGAAGGTATCCGGTGCTGGCTGAAGGTTTGCTTGCGTGTTCGGTCTTTTCAGTGCGTAGAGTTATTCAATTTAGGTTAAACTCAAATCTGACTCCATTTAATGATCTAATCTGACTCCATTTTAGTATGACCCCGAATTTAGTTTGAAAGGCAAATTGGTTGTTTGTCTGTCTCAAAGTATTATTATTCTCACATTTGTTTATTCTATTTATTCTTTAATATTATTGTACTCGTTCATTCAGGTGCTCATGTCTCTAACAAGGATACCACATAATCTACTAGAGTCAATAATTACAGAGTAAAACAGAATAAAATCAAATGTAACAATTTATTATCAGTCAGGTAAATATGTATTCTGCCAATTACATATCCAATTCAAAGATATCAAATCAATACAAGACATCAAATTCTCAAAGATTAATTTATTTTTTGTTTTTAACAGTATTAACACCATTGTTTCCATGAATGGGATTGTGATGTGCAGTATTGACTATTTAAGGAGATTATTTATTTGAAACTATGGATATTGTTGTTGTTTATCAAGAAACAATGTTTTATATGCATTTGTTTTCAGTTTGTTTTTTAAAAAATGATTAAAAATGTCAATAGCAGGAAAAATAAACTAGTGGGAGGGGTGGGAGGTGTAAATATTTAAGAACCAAAATTAGTGAAATGGTGCCTCGAAGCTCCTTAGGTGGTTCCTGGCCATCCTAATAAAAGGGTTCCTCCAGAAACCCTGTTAAAGTTCCTCAGAGAACCACCCCTTTTAGAATGGTGCCTAGAGGCTCTACAGAGGGTTCCGCCGGTGTGGCAAAGTGAAGGACCCCAAAAGGTGCCTCCAGGAACCATTAGTTTTTACAGAGCTCTGTGTTTGCTAAACGTTCTGTAATTTATTAGTAATTATATAGCCTAATACAGCATGTAGTGTAGGCCTATGCCATGCCTCATCTTATTCGTTTTTGTTAATAAACTTTTTGTAAGCTTGTTTGTTATTGAATCTTACTCTTTTATTGTTGTTGTGCATTTTACTTAAAAAAAAACTCAATGAATCCATCTTTATTTTTTAGTCTTGAAAGGTGTATGTATAGATGTAAGCAAAACAGACAATTATCTTTTATTGTAAAACCTGACTAGATCGCAAAGTCGAAAGTGAAAGCATCCGAAGCCGGGCTTATAACACAGCAAAAAAGGAACTCCATTCACAAAATTCAAATTCCAAATAATACTACTGATGAAAAAGACCGGGTTTGATTTTTGGTTTGAATTTTCCTTTTAACCATGATAAAAGTTAATCAGCATGCATTGATTAATAGCATGTTGTAGAAAAAAAAAAAAACGCTCTTGCGACCAACTCAGAAAGTTCGACCAGAGGGAAAAATGAGCGCTGAATTGCCCAGTTCATTGCTCAGCACCACCGTTCAAATATTTTTGCCGCCGTCCCTGGTACATTGATGTATTTTTGAAAAGCGAAAATTACGTTTTCCAATTCTAAACCCAATCCCCTACTAAATTAGATTATTAAATAAAAAACTAGCAAGATGAGTTGCGTGGTTTCCCCACCACTTTTTAAAGCAAAGTTACGCTACTGTGTGTGTGTGTAACGATATATATATATATATATATATATTCCTATAATAGCTTGATCAGTCCAAAATTTCAAAATTATACAATTGAGTGTTAAATACCGTAAACAGAGACATGGTCTGAAAAACTGACAAATTCAGATTTATGTAGCTTTATTCGTTTAGTAAAAAGGTGTATAGAGTATAGCACTCGGATACCTTAGTGCTGACCATTGTCACATAACATCATTTTAACTAATGTTTAACAGCTCAATGGTGTATACAGATTATATGGAAATACAATGTAAAGCCAAATCAAATCCAACAATGTTAACACCAACTCACAATTCAGTTTGAACACATAGCTTAATGGTACACAACTTATAAAATATCATGTTAATAAATTTGTTATATATTTATTTTTAATGTAGCGAGAACAATCGGGAACTAAATTAAGATTAATGTTTTGGCATATGATATGTTTATTTTACAATCAGATAATAGTAAATGGAGAGTCAGTGAAAGCAACATTTGATTGGCTACAAGAAGGTGGTGGACCCCAGTTCGCTCAGATTTCATGAACTGAAGAAAAAACGCTATCAAGGTACGGAACTGCTGGGACCGCAGCATCTCGTACCCTATTCAGGGAACCGTGGTTACATACGTAACCAAGATGTTCCCTTTCATAGGTCACTTTGATGCTGTGGTGATGTCACCGTATGGGAACCCTATACCATAACGCCTGACGTACCTGATAGCTGGGATCCAAGGAAAGCATCTGCTCAAGTGGAGAGAGAACCCGGGAGCCAGGAGCCCATCCTCACATCCAGACTTTAAAACTTGATAAAAGTGCTCGGGGAGGACCCATCCTGCCGCAGCACAGATATCATCCATAGAAGATCCACTGAGAAAAGCTTGCGATGAAGCCACTGCTCTCGTGGAATGAGCTCTAATTCATAAGGGCGAAGCAAGTCCGCGCGGCTCATAGGCTAAGGATATTGCCTCCACCAACCAATGGTACATGTGTTGCTTTGTGACAGCATGGCCTCTATTCTTATGTCCAAAATAGACAAACAGCTGGTTGGACTCACTCCATGGAGCTGTTCGATCAACATAAGTCTTCAGCGATCTGACAGGGCAAAGACTCAGATCTCCTAACCCCGCCTCTGCAGGGGGTAAAGCTTCCAAGACCACCTGTTGAAAGTGAAAGGGGTTCGAGGCGACCTTAGGGACATAATTAGGCCTTGGTCGCAGCAATACTTTCACAAACCCTGGTGCAAAGTCCATGCACAAGGGCGAAACAGAAAGAGCCTGTAAATCCCCAACTCTCTTGAGGGAGGATAAAGCCACAAGAAGAACTGTCTTTAAAGTCAGGATTTTATCCGATACAGTTTCCAAGGGCTCAAACAGATGTCCTGATAGACCTTGCAACACAATGGATAAATCCCATATAGGAACTCGCACAGGGCGGAAAGGCCTTAGACGTCGCGAACCCTGTATAAAGCGAGAGACCAGTGGATGATGGCCCACTGAAGTACCATCTATATATACATGGTTAGCTAAAATGGCTGCCACGCAGACTTTAAGAGTGGCTGGTGTTACTCCATCAGAAAAACGGTCTTGAAGAAACTCCAGTACTGAAGCCACGGGGCAGTAAACCGGATCCATATTACGAATTCCACACCAGGCAGTAAATAGTTTCCATTTGAAAGCATATAAGCATCTCGTAGAAGCTGCCCTAGAATTCATTGTAGTCTCGGTGATTCCAACTGAAAGACCGGGACATATTAACTCACTCCGCTCAGAGGCCAAGCCCACAGTTTCCATAGATCTGGCCTTGGGTGCCAAATCATCCCTCGTGCTTGCGATAGTAAGTCCTGTCTGAGGGGAATCTTCCACGGAGAGCCCGCTAGCAGACTGACCAGATCCGCAAACCACTGCTCCACTCTGTCCAGCTGTATTCTGGATAGCACTGCTGGAATTAGTCGAATTGGAGGAAAAGCATATAAGCTGGTCCTGGGCCAATTGTGAGCTAACACATCCAAGCCTAGGGGCGATGGAGGGCACAGGGAGAACCACAGCGGGCAATGCGTAGTCGTGCTCAAGGTGAATAAGTCCACTTTTGCTTCTCCAAATACTTGCCATATAAGGCTCACCGTTTGTGGGTGCAACCTCCATTCCCCTTGCTCCAGGGTCTGTCTGGAGAGCAAATCCGCTCCGAAGTTCAAGTGCCCGGGGACATGTACCACTCGGATCGACAGGAATCTGTTCTGAGACCAAAGAAGAATATTCCTCGCCAGCCTGCACAGGGGGCGAGAGCATAATCCTCCCTGATGATTCAGATACGACACAACCGCTATGTTGTCTGACCTGACTAGTACATGATGGCCGATCAGCAGATTTGAGAAATAATGGAGAGCTAGAAAAACCGCCAGCAATTCCAACCTGTTTATATGGCAGCCGCGCGTGTGTCAACCGTCCATACTCCGTGAAACAAGCTTCCCCAACCGGTGAAATGTTTTGGCTTTTCATCCACCACTTAAATGGCCGCATATGAAGCAAGCCCAGATGGATTACAGGGAATGCCGCTGCCGAGCTGGGAACAACATGCCAAAAGTGTAATCGCAGAAAAATGGAAGTCAGAAGAATGCAGATCATATTTATTTTGCTTTAGCATGAAGATGCAGTTTCACAATACTTGAATTACACTTATGGTTAACAGTATAAATGCTGCTAAATCATTTTTTTTCCTTGCGCTTGAAAACGCGATTTACACCTTTACAAAGCTTATCTTGCGCATGCAAAATTTAATTTATGCTTACAGTTTTATGGACACTTCCACAACACCTACCCTGCGTATGCTTTAATTTATGCTTACAGTTTTATGGACACTTCCACAACACCTACCCTGCGTATGCAAATCTTTATGGCGTCATTTTAACTCCATACTTTAAGCGACATCTTTTCTCATTAAAATTAAATCTTTTCTGCATAATAACGAGATATGTCGTAAAAAACGATGTAAATTATTTGTTAAAATGGCATCTTTTTCTCGTTTTAACAACATATATCATATAAATGATATGTTTTCCCAGTATTTAGAGATGGTACATTATGTGAGCGATAAGTCCGCACTGCTGTCGCCACAGTCTGACATAAAACAAGGATCTGCACGCTGCTCAAATTATTTAAATACTACACTGTTTTAAATGCATTTTAATGTAATGGTTTTGATTTTAGCGGCATGTTTTATTAGGAATAATTTCCAATCTACAATATAGTGCTATCCAACTCAGACCCATGACTCTATAGGCTATGATCAGATCAAAACAGTTATTTTTGAATAATCGGCTATGGCTTAATATTTCTTTATTTGAATGTCTGAAGTTTTGATTTAACAACAAATCGAAATACGAAAAAAAAAACAGAGATTTTCTGATAATTATTATTTCGTTCTGTTGGAAAATTAAGCTAGATTTTTCGTAGGCCTATATATTTGTTTGTGGGTAAACCAATGGCTTCTGCTTTAAATATTTGTTTCACATGCATGAGCAGCTGTGATACCTTAGTCTGATTATATATTAATTATGTATTAGTGATTATACATTATTAAATGATATCTTTAGCTGAAAATCAAGCCACGCATCGCATCGCGTTCTTCTTCTGGGTAAAATATCAGGCTTTGCTTTTAAAGGAATAGGCAGCGCTGCACTGCGTGTGTGCACAAAATACAGATGAGCTCAGATGGAAAAGACTGTACAGAAGGCCTAACTCTTGTTGGATTTAGACTATACGAATTAAATAAACACAAATTTACCAACTCCTACCGACAATGTTTTCTGGAAGTATTCCTGAGCCCATGTTGTGATTTCCATTACAGTAGCATTCCTGTATGTGATGCATTGCCGTCTAAGGGCCCGAAAATCACAGGCATCCAGTATGGTTTTCCGGCCTTGACCCTTACGCACAGAGATTGCGTAACAGAAATTTTGTTTCGTGTGATCAAAGATGAGTTTTTATTTTTAATGGCATTTCAAAATGTCTCACTTTCAACATTTGATATGTTATCTATATTCTATTGTGAATAAAATATAAGTTTATGAGATTGGTAAATTATTCCATTCCTTTTTTACTACACAATTTGTACAGTGGTCCAACTTTTTTGAATCGGGTTTGTATAAAAACTCAAGTAAAGTACAGATACTCCCAAAAAATACTTAAGTACTGTTAATTAATATACAAATAAACTGACCCCGTCCTATCTCGTTGCCACCAAAGTTTTCTCAGTCCTCCAGAAGTGTTCACGGCCGTGGGAAGAAAAGGCACAACAGACACAAAATCTGAGTATACCTTCACTTCAAAATCTTTATTGTTTTACACAGGGTATATATAAGGATAAAATGAGGGTGGTACAGCCCTTTCAACCAATAGGATACAGATTATATATGTGTTGAGTATGAGCCAAAACAACAAGTTATATAAGTCATACATATGGTTCAGGAAACTACTGGAACCCAGAATTAGCACCTAGACTGAGCGTCTACCCATTATCTTCACTTGATTGAACCCTATGCATCAACTGCGCATGCGGGTATACATTGAGGTAAAGAGATATAGGAATAGAAAAGAGAGAGAGAGCACACAGATGGGAGGAGGGAGAAAACCAAGGGGAAAGAAAGGGAGGGTAGGAGCAAGGCAGCAGATGAGATCTCATATAATAGAAAACATCTGGAAGGGAGGAGGGATTATAGAGAGGCACAAAAACATCTGGCAGAGAGCATAATATAATCTAACAAGTACTGTAACAAAGTATTTTTACTTTGTTACATTACACCACTGCCTAAAAAACGTGATAAACTATATCATAACAATGTGATAAGCTGATAGGGGCAGCATTGTATTAGTGGTACGTCAATACAGGGGTGTATATGACTTGGTCGAAACCACTGAGGCAAGCAGCTTAGATCATAACTGAGGCTGAGTAAGTGGGTGCGCCGCTTGCACTGACAGAACATGTGACGACGCATCTAGGTTATAAAACCTCTCAACAGTGCTGGGTGACGCCCAATAGTATGTTCCTATGTAGCTGTGTTTTTTCTGCGTTGTGTTGAAACGAAAGACAGACTGCGAAAATTCTTGCCATCAGATCCTCGTTTATTCTGGATAACACAAATGGAAATATATGAGGAGGACTCATGCAGAGAGGTGGAAAGAGTACAAAAATATTCTACTCAAGTAAAAGTACCATTACATGAATGAAATTTTACTTAAGTAAAAGTAGCAGTCTAAAAATCTACTCAAGTAAAAGTAAAAAGTAGCTCATTTAAAATTTACTCAGAGTAAAAATTACTTAGTTACATTTTAACAGTGGGAGGGAGGCAAAAATGGGATAGACTAAGGGTGTCAAACTCAGTTCCTGGAGGGCCATAGCCCTGCACAGTTTAGATATACAGTAACCCTAATTAAACACACCTGATCCAGCTAATCTAATCATTTAGGCTTATTTGAAAACTACATGATACTGTGCTGGGAGCAGGGTTAGAACTAAACTCTGCAGAGTTTGACCCCCCTGGGATAGGCCTGTTAATCTCAAACTAGTTGTTTTTTAATTCAAGGAATCAGTTATTTAGAATAATAAGACATTTTGGGCTGTTACCAGGCAAATCAGTATCAACAAACTCATCTTTTTAATGCAGAGGAAATGCAGAAGCTTCATCGGAAGTGGCATTTATATGTATTACACATTGTTCACAGTGCAGGACAAGAATGCATTTAACCTGCAGTTACAAATGCATGAATAATGTTTTGATATACAAGACATAAAATGTTGAATACTCAATTAATGTATGTGTCAGCAAGTCACTGTTAATAATAAGTGAGTCATTGCGATTGAACCGAATCATTCATGCAGCATATAAACCAGCATGCAGCAGCAATGCACGATGCGATGTGATGTCTCATGCAGAATGGGGCAATATACTTTCACAAAAAGCACATTTTACAAACATTATAACAATGGAACATGTACCTGGATAACACAAATGGAAATATATGGGTCTTTTGTATATATTGGGCCAGCTGTGGCCTAATGGTTAGAAAGTTGTACATCTTGTAACCCGAAGGTTGCAGGTTTGAGTTTCGGTGCTAGCAGGAGTTGTAGGTGGGAGGGAGTTAGATAACAGCGCTCTCTTCCACCCTCAATACCCATGGCTGAAGTGCCCTTGAGCAAGGCATTGACATCTCAAGGCATTGAACCCCCCAGTTGCTCTCTGGGCGCTGGATATAGCTGCCCACTGCTCCTGGTGTGTGTTCACTTCTCACTGCTTGGATGGATAAAAAGCAAGCACCAATTCTGAGTATGGGTTACCATACTTGGCAAATGTCACGACTTTCACTTTTTCACATAAACCAGCGTGCGGCTGCAATGCACGACGCTGAGAAAGAGAAAATTACAGATATTAAAAAGAAACTTCAGTATAGAAAAATAATCAATGAAACATCTGAGTGTGCATCACAGAGGGGCTTTAGATCACAATCATACAACTATATCATGTGAAATACATGAAATGCGGCCCTAATTGATTCGCTGCAGAAACTTGTGCGACCTACCGCTGTGACGTCTCATGCAGACTGGGAATCAGCAAGGCTGAGTTTAAAAGCAGAGACAAGTGGAATCACAAAATCGTTTCCTAAATACACACCTGCTACACCTGGACAACCGGAGACTGCAGTTTCAGAACCGCAGTTCTAGGACCCTAGTCAGAGGGCAGCAATCAGAGTCAGCAACTTTATCGATTCTCAATTAAGTTTGATTTTATATACCTTAAAATGATGCAAAGACATAGCCAAACTGAGAACCGTTTGCCATGTTTTAATTAGGCTTAACACCGTTGACTCAGCACAATTAAACTTAGTAATTAAACATAAAAAGATGATAAAAAGCATGTTGATGTGAGATGTGTCAGATTTACCTGCAGCTTACTGTATTAGTGTGAAAACTTGTCTGAAACTCATTGTTTTACCATGCAAGTTTAAGTATAAATCATCTTTAATAATTAAACTGGGCTCGCTGCTTGGTAGTGTTATTAATAAGTGTTTATAAGCCTGTCATTTTGGCAGTACTTTAATATTGTTAATGTTTGACAGGCATGGTCAGCGGTTTGCCTTCTTGACTGATGAGGCCACAATTTTTGGTTCAAGGAACTCTTTTTAGCCAGTGTACAGAGTGCCATCTCTGAGGGAATTCACATCCATGTTGTTGATGACCCACACCGCAGAAGAAAAGCGACTGGTGGACTTCATTGTAAAGTTACAGTGATCTGAGGACGGTAAAATTTGACATTGTTCTCTCTTCTGACTACTGTTATCAGTCTCTGTCAGTTTTTTTTTCCTTTGATTGAAAGTTGTGAAATGCTATCGTAGAGTTTTTTCTTTTGCTATTTGAGCAAATTTAGAATGCAAAAAAAATATATTTGTGATACTCTCCTGTTCACTGCTCTCGAAGTTTACCCAACTAAGAAAACTTCCGCTGCTGAGAAACACAGGAATGTGAAAAAGGTTTATTAAGCTATATACAGCTATCTTGAGGCCTATCAATTTCTTAAAATGTCCTGTGTGAATTTTCCCAATCAGTGACCTCTATTTAGAGCAGGAAAGAAAGTTTTATTATTAATTGCATTGTACATAAAATTTTAATTGACTTTATTAATTTAAATTGAATTCTTTTTTTAGGTACATTAAATGCTTTTTAAAGTTCTAAGATATGAGTCAAATTTATTGGTTTACAGTTTTGTCAAGGTGTAAATGTTTTATTTTTTGACAAATATTATTTGACAATAACAATATTAACACTGATGTTTCCATGAATCAACTAGTCCCACCTCCTTGTTTCCCTTGGTCACGCCCTCTTGTTAAGGCCTTGTCTTGTCCTCGTTTCTGTAATTGTGCTCACCTGGCCCTCGTGTACCATCCTCCCTTTATATTGTGCTGTTTTTCCTCCTGTGTTTTGTTGGTTTATCTTGTGCCATAGAGACAGTTACTGACTTGCACCTTTATAGTCCAGTCTTACCCTGGGGTGTATTCCAGAAAGCAGGGTTAACGTACCGTGAACTAAACCCTGAACTCTCGGTTGATTAACCCCAAACCTTGCTTACTCGAGGTATGTGGTTCCAAAAATGCGTCCGGGAGTAAGTTCATTCAACTCAGAGTATGTTCCTGGTTAAGACTCAAGACATTCTCAACAAGAGTGACGAATCGACGAGTCACTATGGAAACGGACGCTAAGAAAAAGCGCGCCAAGCTGTTTCTTTCTTCTTCTTTTGTTCATTAGTTGTTTACATGCTTAGTGTATATCGCCACCTAATTGATGACCGTGATTTTTTTTTCCGTGTAATCTTTAATCCTTGAGAATGTGAATTATATTTTTTGTTTTATGCTAATTATATATTGAGTCATATCAGATATGTATTTTGATTTAGAATTTAGACATTATAGAAAATCCATGTGTGAGATAATATAACATGTAATAAATAAAATAAATATTTATAAGTTAAACATTACCTTGTCATAATGTTTTATAATTTATACAGATAACTCTTATATATGGCAATAAAAGAAATAATCATATTAGAATAATGTTACCTTATTTATTACTTATATTAGTGCTTCCTCATTAACATATCAAAAAAAATATATATATATATATATATATAATAAGCTATATTACATATTGTAATATTATATAATGCTGTGCGCTATCTGTCACGCCCACTGAAGGCTCGCTGAAGTGAACTAACCCTGGGAACAGAAGCTGCTCCGGAGCAGGTTAAGTTCAGAGAGTGAGTTGCTATGACTACTAACATACCCTGAAAGTTACCTGCGTTTTTGGAACCGAAAGTTGAGGTTATCCACTTACTTACTCTTAAACATACCCGGGTATGTCACATAACCTGCTTTCTGGAATACCCCACTGTTATTGCGTATTCTTGTTGTAGTTTTTTGCTCTTGTTTTTGTTTTTTTAGTTTTCTGACTTTGGTTTAGCTCTTTAGTAATCGTTTATATTGAATTATAATATCAGATTTAGTTTATTCATCAGTTTTGTTTTCTGCTCTTGAACTGTTTAGTTTTATATTAGATATACTTGGATCTTTCCATTACATTTGTTTGTATAGCCCTTAATCACTGTTAAAAAAGGATAACACTTAAGATGTTTAAAGAGCGACTGCATAAGGAAATATACATTTTTTATATGGAAAACCATATATCATTTTTTTTATTTACTTCTCAACTATACATTTATGCTGTGTTTTTTGTGGAAATTTTGAAGTTCTTTACCTATTTACTGCACAATTACATAACTAGGCCATAAATTGGCACATGAAATATGATTTTTTTGTTTTTTAAGAAAGAATCAACTAAATGATGATCTTAATTAAATCTAAATAGTTTTTGGACATTGTTCTATGTGTTAGGGATAGAATACTGCCATCTGGAGGTTAGTCGAAAAACCTTTTTTCTTCTAGTTAAGGAATTAAAGTGCAATGAGCACATGTCTCCAATAGAGGTCCATAGAGACTCATTCATTTTCACTTCATTTTTCTTGATGCTTCAACTTCTCCTCACAACTTTAATATATATATATTTTGCGAATATATATTTAAATATTTTGAAATGCATAAAATATATTTTGAATGATCTGCTTTTGCAAATTATTATACATACATTTGCAGAAACATTACAAGTCACCACTATGACATGACTGTAATCACATACTATTTATTTCAGAAAATTATTTTATCAACAATTATGGAACATGCTTGTTCCATGTTGCATATGTGACATTTTTCAGATTTATGCCAGTTTAGTTGATTTTATTTGCCAATTTCTATAAGAAATGCTCTCTGTTGCAGTCACATGTGTGTGTTAGTGTGTGTGTGTGTGTGTGTATGAGATAGAAAGCTTGTTCCACTTTGTGTTTATGCTCTAGGACCAGACCTTGATTTAAATGTAATTTTTTTTAGATTTATGCCAGTTTTTATTTTATTTGCCAATTTCTGTAAAAAATGCTCTCTGTTGCAGTCACATACATTTGTGTGTGTGTGTGTGTGTGTGTGTGTGTGTGGTGTGTGGTGTGTGTGTGTGTGTGGTGTGTGTGTGTGTATGAGATAGAACGTTCGTTCTACTTTTTATTTATGGCTCTAGGACCAGACCTTGGTTTATATGTAGAAAATTTCAGATTTATAATGGATTTTCCATTTTGGATCTCTCTCTGGGTTTAAAATTAATTGGAGTAAGTCATGTCTACTTCCCCTCAATTCTAAATTTGATCCCACTTCCCTTTCGGTATCTATTCCATTGGTTCAAAACTTTAAGTACTTGGGGATAGATTTTTTTCCTTCCCTGCAAGAAATCCTTTCAAAAAACTATAATAGTATTCTAGCCAAAATATCCTCAGATTTGGAAAACTGGTCTCGTCTTCCTACTTCTCTTCAGGCTCGTATATCGGTGATTAAAATGAATGCTCTCCCACATATCAATTTCTTTTCTTCCATGATTCCTCTCGCTCCACCAGTTGGCTACTGGAACAAACTTGATGCATGTGTTTCACGATATATATGGAATGGGAAACGTCCTCGTATTAAACTGACTACCTTACAACAAAGTAGATTACATGGAGGTCTTTCTCTCCCTAATTTTAGACTGTATGCTCAAGCCTTTTCCCTCAAAGTTTTATCAGTTTGGTTTGACCCTGATGCTTCTGTATCTTGGAGAACAATTGAGGAATCTATTGTTTATCCATATAAATTGAAGCATCTTGTTTTTTCGGGGGTTCCGCTTAGGCAGTGTAAATCTAGGTTTGGCCCCATTGTAACCATCTCCTATCCACATGGAAGGATGTTGAAAGACGTTTACAACTAGTTACAATATGGCATAAGCATTCACCAATTTTCCACAACAATAATCTTTTATCAGGCAATACTCCATTCCATTGTCCGCAATGGACTAATAATAAAGTAAACACTCTGGGAGATATCTATGATGATAGTGGGTTTACAATCCTTCCAGAATCTTAAAACTCAATATAATCTGCCAGGCACTTCCTTTTTTATGTATTTGCGCATTAGATCGGCCTTACGGGCCTATGGGGTGCCCTGGAACTCTCAACTGCCTATTCACCCTTTATGCAAACTAATCCTTTCCTCTGAGGAATTTCCCTCTTCTGCTTCAGTCATCTACCTTTTTCTTCTTGAGCATTCATACAAACTTTTATCTATTACAACTGTTTGGGCTAAGGATCTTAATGAGGATGTACATGTTTTATTTTCGGATCAGATATGGGGAATGTTAAACTGTCTTCTAAAACCCTAACCACCAAATGATTCATTGGAAATTTACTTGACTTCAATGAAACGTTTTCATATGAATCTGTCTTCTTCTCCTAAGTGCAATCTACGGTCACAAGGATCTTTAGGCACATTTTTGCATTTTTTTTGGGAGTGCCCCTCTCTCTCTCCTTTTTGGTCTCAGCTCTCACAGGACCTTTCTTATTTGTTGGGTACTGAGATTTGTTTGACTCCATGCCATTTTTTCATGAATGACTTTTGGGACCTTACCTTGTCCGTCCAACAAAGATGTTTACTGTTAGCTGCTCTCACAGCAGCAAAAAAGTTGTTAGTCAACCGTTGGAATCATTGGACATTATCTTGATGGAACTCTCAACTTCTCGTATACATGGGTCTAATGTGAAAACTGTTAATTTATGGCATTCATCTTTTAATGTTGTGTCATCTTTTCTAAAATCTTTGTAAATATTATTTTATTGTATTTTATGTATTAATATTACTTAATTTATTTTTTATTATTATTATTTATTTTACTTTATGTATTTATTTATTATTTTTCTTCTCTACCCTTAAGTCTGCCAGGGGGTGGGATGGGTTGGGATGGGTTCTAAATTTGTACAGTTGCTTTTTGCTTGATACTACTGTTCACAGGAAAAAAAAAAAAAAAAAAAAAACTCAATAAACAGTTGTTAACAAAAAAAAGATTTATAATGGATTTACTTTTATTTTTTTGACAAACAAAATTTTAAAAAGGCATTTTTTTCATTTTCCCATTCATTTTCAGTGTGGGGTCAATTGACCCCAAACACCTTAAATGGTAATTTTTTTTTTTTACACACCTTTAGAACAACCAAATCAAGCCCAGTTTTTTTGTGCATGTTTAGATAGATTATTTAGGAAAAGTCACAGAGTTTCATGCCCCTGAGATGAAGGTAACACTTTAAAAAAATGGAGGAAAAGTCCAGTGGGGTCCCCAAACAGTGATTAAGGGTTAATTTTGCTTTACTTTTTATTTTACAAACCACCTTTTTTTTTTTTTTTTTTTTTTACGTTATTTCTCTGTGTGTTGCGCTGAGTAGTGCTGTTGTTGCATGGTCTTGAGTGGTGCCTTGTGTGTGTGTTTGTGCTGTGTGTTCCCTCCAGACCTGCTCTACCAGCCTGAGACTCCCTGCCTGTTAGTTTCTCAAGGTGGCTTGCCAACCAAGCCTGGTGCTGAGAACGACTCTCTGATACTGTCTGCTTTGAGCTCCTTCACTCTGCTTACATGCTCTGCTGTTCTCTGCTCTGGTTTTCTCTCCATCCTTCTGCCCAGATTTGACCAACGACTGAGACTGTACCCCACACTGTCTACCTCTCAGGGGATTGTTCTCTCCCTTCCGGTTGGAGCTGTCCCAAGATTGTCCACCTCTGTGCTGTGACACAAATGTGCTTAGCAGTAACGAAAAATACTACTGAATAAACTATCCAAATGATTGAAAAAAAAGAAATCTCTTTACATTATTAATTAAACATATGAATTTTTCTTTTATTGGAAATCTCTTTATTTTTTTAATTTATGATTTTTTTTCTTTTATTGGGTGATTAACAACAGGGACAGCAGGGAAGCTGTTTAACTTTACAAATGAAAGACATAACCGACTGGATTTTCTTTAAGTACCATGTTAGCCTGTTATTCTTCTCACATCTAAAAATAGAACGTGATGGAAAATGTAGTCTACAAACTGAGTAGTATTACACATTTAAGTACCAATCGTTATCTTATAATCTCATTCAGTCAATGTGAGATTTTATTTTTTTTTTTTGTATTGAATTTAAATGTGATGTTTTTTTTGGCATAATTTAAAACGCATTTTGGGTACGTTCTGTGTTTGTTGTGCCTGTCTGATGTATCACTCCATTCTTTTGCTCTTATGAAGAACAGAATGAACTTGTTTGGTAATTATTAGATGGTCCAGTTTTGTAGCGTCTTCTAATAACTGAATGCAACCCCCACACATAGGTGGTAGAGTTTTGTATTGTTTTGTAATTATTGGATGGTCGAGTTTTGTACTGAAGGAGAGGATGAAGTGGATACTGACCTGACCATATACATCCTTCTTTATATTATTTCATTAATATATTGTGTGATTATTAATCAAGTTACTGATCAGTATTTAACCACTTAGATGGTTTGATGCTAGAGTGGAATGTGTAACAGTAAGCCTTTACAGGGCTGAGTCTATTTCCTTCCCAGGTCACAAGGCCATGTCAAAGAGGTCAGGAAGACCTCCCATCTGCATGAGACACGAGTGATTGGACAACAGACTGTGATATTAATGTATCTGCTTGATATTAAGAAATCCTGTTTTAGCCTGCATTTCTACTCTCTAAGATGAGACTTGCATAGTGTGTGTGTGTAACAAACCATACTGATAAAACTCTAGCTTGGGCTAGGCGGCCTTGAAGTTCTGATAAGTTCTTTGCGTATGTGTATTAGTATCTGTCTGTACAGGGAGAAGCTCAGACAGTCCCAGGACAAACGTTCAACTGCCAATGTCCAGCGTATTAGATATACGTCTTTGGAGAGACGTATTGCGTCAGACCTCTGATCATTTGTTACCAAAATAGTCATCAGAAGATATGATTCAAGCTTGCATCTATATGTGGAAACTGTCTAAGTTTATCTAGGTTTTGGAACCAATCAGAATTTTGTTGACTATGCATTGACACAATTAGTATCTTCTGTCAGGGTATAATTGTAGGTGATTTTGAGTTGTATCAGAGTGGCCTTCGAACACCATCGAGAATGTTACAGCTGACTTCTGCTTATGAAACTGCAAACTATTTTCTTCAGTAAATTTTTTATTAATTGATCAAATCTCTGACTCCTGGTCTTTGTTCATCATACCTATCCTTGGGTTTTAACTGCACGTTTCCCTACATTACAGTGATTTTTATTTGGTTTTAAGGTTTTTTTTTTTAATATCTGTTTTTTGTTGTTGTTTTTTTTTTTTACACTTGTATATTATGTTCCTTTCTATATTTCTCTTTGCATGTTTTGTATTTTACTGTGTTGGACAATCATGCAATTCTTGTTGGCTTTGAGAAAGACTTGTCTGGTCCATGCAAACAGCAGATGGCGGTAAAGCTGGATCTTAGAGCTCGGCATCCGCTGTTAAAGAAGAAAACCGTTATCTCCGCCATTACAGAGTCTGCTACGCTTTGTTGGTGTCCAGATCTAGAAACGCCAAATGTTCTTCTTCTTTTAAATAGCAATACAATATCATGTATATTATTAAGGGCAGTCAGTCGGGATATACATCTCTCTATTGGCAATAAGTGGTTTTGTTAACATCTGTCGTTCTCAGTCTAACGTTTCTGGGTGTGGTTCAGAAACAAACAATAATATCTATCGAAGTCTGATTTTACTGAAATCTACAACATTATGAAGAGCGCTTTCAAATCCTTTCAGATATTTCTACTATTTTGCGGTAAGTGCACGATTTCTGTTTATTCTTTAACACTTTCGGTTTCACTCCCTAAACAGTAGCCTAGTGTTCACTTGATGACGTTCTGACGTACTCTTATTCCTGATCTTCGTTACATGTTTTATAATAATCATATTCATCCAGATGAAACGGGACATGTCCTTCCACTATTTGAAATTATTTTCTCCCTCACCTTTTTTTTCAAGATGCCATTGATGTGCGGTAGTGTTCTGAAAGTTTTTTTTTTTTTTATTTATTCATTATTTTTTTATTATTTTTTATCAAATGTAAATTCATGTCCCACTTACATTTTCTTGGTTAAACCAAAAACAAAACAAAACAAAAAAATTGCCGTTTTACATTTTTTTACAGTGGCAATGTAATAAATATTCTATTTCAGAATCAGAAGAGCTTTATTACCAAGTATGTTTACACAAACATGGAATTTGACTTGATGACAGGAGCTTCCACTGTAGAAGAAAGTACAACATAGTGCAGACATACATAGGAATAACACAGAAGGGATGTAATATAACACTAATATAAAAAAAGAAAAACAAAACATTAAATAATGTATTATATATACAGAAATAGAAGTATAGGGAAAAAAATGTAATTATTTAGATAAATGTAGGCTACAGGTGTGTTATTAGTGTGCAGATATGTTATTTACAAAGTGTGCAGTTTAATAAAAATATGTCAGATAACTATGTTAGTTGTGATGGATGATGTATAATTATGAAGATTAATTGCTTAGGTTGAATAAAGCCTGTGGGAAAAAATGTTCTTGTGCCTGGCTGTTCTGGTGATCAGTGCTCTGTAGTGCCGACCAGAAGGCAATAGTTGGAATAGAGACTGGGCTGGGTGTGAGTGGTCCAAGGTGATTTTTTTAGCCCTTTTCCTCACTCTGGAGATGTAAAGATCTTGGAGGCTAGGCAGAGGGGCACCAATAATCCTTTCAGCAGTTCTGACTGTCCGTTGTAGTCTCTCTATGTCTGATTTGGTAGCTGAACCAAACCAGACCGTTATGGATGAACACAGGACAGACTCAATGATGGCAGAGTAGAACTGTTTCAGCAGCTCCTGTGGCAAAATTGAATTTCCTCAGCTGGCGAAGGAAGTACAACCTCTGCAGGGCCTTTTTTTTTTTAGTCTATGTGTCCCACTTCAGGTCCTGAGAGATTGTGGTGCCCAGGAACCTGAATGACTCCACTGTTGTTAAGTGCTGTACATGATGGTGAGTGAGGGGAGTTTCTCCTGAAGTCCACGATCATCATCCACAGTTTTGAGGGTGTTAAGCTCCAGGTTGTTAAGACTGCACCAGACAGCCAGCTGCTCAACCTCCTGTCTGTAAGCAGACTCACCTCCATCCTTAATGAGGCCAATGACTGTAGTGTTTGTAGGAGCTTGACAGAGGATCCTTTGAAGTGCAGTCATTCGTGTAGAGAGAGAAGAGCAGTGGGGAGAGAACACATTGCCTGGGGGGCGCCATTGCTGATAGCCTACTGCACAATGCTCTGAGCACAGAAAAATTAAAAACACAGTAAATCAACTCCTCAGCTTACAGTGCAAGGTGGCAACCCCGTATGAGTGTCTCTCCAATATTTTGCATTTAGTCTGCAGTACCCATTTCAACCGCTAGCTGTCAATATACAGCACCTTCAACTACAGGTGCTGGTCATATAATTAGAATATAATCAAAAAGTTGATTTATTTTCAGTTTAGTTCCATTCAAAAAGTGAAACTTGTATATTATATTCATTCATTACACACAGACTGATATATTTCAGATGTTTATTTCTTTTAATTTTGATGATTTATAACTGACAACTAAGGAAAATCCCAAATTCAGTATCTCAGAAAATTAGAATATTGTGAAAAAGGTCAATATCGAAGACACCTGGTGCCACACTCTAATCAGCTAATTAACTCAAAATAACCGCAAAGGCCTTTAAATGGTCTCTCAGTCTAGTTCTGTAGGCTACACAATCAGGGGGAAGACTGCTGAATTGACAGTTGTCCAAAAGACGACCATTACCACCTTGCACAAGGAGGGCAAGACACAAAAGGTCATTGCAAAAGAGGCTGGCTGGTCACAGAGCTCTGTGTCCCCAAGCACATTAATAGAGAGGTGAAGGGAAGGAAAAAGATGTGATAGAAAAAAGTGTACAGCAATAGGGATAACCACACCCTGGAGAGGATTGTGAAACAAAACCCATTCAAAAAATGTGGGGGAGATTCACAAAGAGTGGACTTGCAGCTGGAGTCAGTGCTTCAAGAACCACTACACAAAGACGTATGCAAGACATGGGTTTCAGCTGTCGCATTCCTTGTGTCAAGCCACTCTTGAACAACAGACAGCGTCAGAAGCATCTAAAGACAAAAAGGACTGGACGGCTGCTGAGTGGGTCCAAAGTTTATGTGCTCTGATAAGAGTAGATTTTTGCATTTCCCTTGGAAATCACTCTGGGTCCCAGAGTCTGGAGTGGAAGACGTGAGGAGAGGCACACAATCCACGCTGCTGTGAGGTCCAGTGTAAAGTTTCCACAGTCAGTGATGGTTTGGGGTGCCATGGCATCATCTGCTGGTGTTGGTCCACTGTGTTTTCGGAGGTCCAAGGTCAACACAGCCGTATACCAGGAAGTTTTAGAGAACTTCATGCTTCCTGCTGCTGACCAACTTTATGGAGATGCAGATTTCATTTTCCAACAGGTTGACTTGGTACCCTGCACACCATGCCAAAGCTTCCAGTACCTGGTTTTAAGGACCATGGTATCCCTGTTCTTAATTGGCCAGCAAACTCGACGGACCTTAACCCCATAGAAAATCTATGGGGGTATTGTGAAGAGGAAGATGCGATATGCCAGACCCAAACAACATTCAGAAGAGCTGGAAGGCCACTATCAGAGCAACCTGGGCTCTCATAACACCTGAGCAGTGCCACAGACTGATCGACTCCATGCCACGCCGCATTGCTGCAGTAATTCAGGCAAAAGGAGCCCCAACTAAGTATTGAGTGCTGTACATGCTCCATACTTTTCATGTTCATACTTTTCAGTTGGCCAAGATTTCTAAAAATCCTTTCTTTGTATTGGTCTTAAGTAATATTCTAATCTTCTGAGATACTGAATTTGAGATTTTCCTTAGTTGTCAGTTATAATCATCAAAATTAAAAGAAATAAACATTTGAAATATATCAGTCTGTGTGTAATGAATGAATATAATATACAAGTTTCACTTTTTGAATGGAATTAGTGAAATAAATCAACTTTTTAATGATATTCTAATTATATGACCAGCACCTGTATAGCCCTATTTTTTTAGTTTTCCCATTGACGCAATTATATTGTTCATTTAGACTGATTACAGCCAAACTTAACCAGTCATATCCAAACATATCAAGATGAAGTCTTTAGGCTCATTTGAGATGCACATAGCCTCGTCTGAAATGTAGGTAAGAGTAGACTGCAGTGAAGGGACTGAAATAAGTGGACTGAAGATGGACAATTCTGACCTCATGAAGTGGAACAGATACAAAACCTCCTGTAAAATAAATAAATAAATAATAGGAAAATAAATTAAGGAATAAATGATTTGATAAAACAAATATAATTAATTTGTAATATTTTTTTAAAAACTTATTTAATTTTTAAAATGTTTTATATGTATTTAATAAATTTATTTTTACATTTATTTAAATATGTGTTTGTTTATTTTTTATTATTCCTACATGTATTTATTTCTAGATTTCTATATTAATTTACTAGAAGTGTCAAAGTGATCAAAGTAGCGATAGTTCGGAGTTTGCCGCGGAATGTGATCATCTGGAGAGTTCCCAAGGTGTCATAGTGGTTTAAGTTTATGTCAAATTATTCTGTATAGCGACTTAACTTATACTTACCCTCACCGTTTCATCATAAAGCCTGCATGGAACCAACAGGAATAAATAGGGTGATTTAAAAATGATCATCCATCCAAAACAGAAAACATTTTTCACAAACTTATTTTAAAATGTTTATAGTTTATTTAGTTGTATTTGTAGAGGTAATTATAGCACAATTCTTCAACCCCCACCAGACCTCACTAATTTTCAAAGCCTGGCCACGGCCATAGCTGGTGCCGTCACATATAGATCATTTGAAGTTTAATTTCAACAAAATTATGTGTTATGATGCAACGGCTGAACCAGTGCTCAAATAAGTAGAGTATGATGGTGATCATGTCCTAAAAGACGTGATGAACTATGTCATAACAATCAAGTTATAAGCTGATAGGGGTAACATTGTATTTGTGGTACGTCACAATTCAATTCAATTCAAGTTTATTTGTATAGCGCTTTTTACGATACAAATCATAACCTAACCCTTTAGAGAAAATGAAGTTTCTACAATATTTAGTAGTAGCTTATCAGTGATGACTGTCAGTTTTTGTGCATATGGCAGAAATGTTCGGAAAAATCAATAAAGGACGTAAACAAACAGACAATGGACACTAGTAAGTAAATAAGTAAGTTAGTTCTCTTTTATTGTCTCCCTTAGGAGAAATTTGTCATAGGCAACCGGGAGAGCAGATCAAAACGACCACGTATTGCACACACACACACAAAATAAAAAAATAAAAAAATAAAAATAAATAAAACAATAATAATAATAAAAATAATAATAATAATAATACACCATTCCAAAACATATATAATTCCCACACAATCATAATAATACACTAACATACCATGTTGCCCATCACATTACCCTTACCCACACAACAACAAAAACAGGGTTAGCATCATCTGAGGTCCTCTGAGGGGTTGGCATCATCTCTTCTCAGGTGTTCTGGATCCAGACTGGAGTAGGGTTGGGTATTGATTGGGTTTTTTATGATACTGGTGTCAGTTTACATTTCCAAACATTCTTTTTGCCATTAATTTTAATAATAACCTAGTGAGTTTTGTGAATGCACTAGCAGTCTTAAAACAGCTTGTTTGGGGGGGGGGGGGGGGCGGGGTCTGCGCAAAATTAAGCTATACTACACACAGTTTTTAAGAGGCACCGAAATCTGCATTCTGATTTGGTTCGGTGCACACCGGGTTTCGGTACCCAACCCTAACTATGGCACAGTACTTTAAATCAGGCAGGTTATTTGTGAATCTGTCTTTGGTGGCTGGAACAATAGTTCTGCCCGGACGAGAACCGGGGTGTATATTGAATTTTTGGTACGTCTGTGGGGGGCAGCTCAAGGGACGGGGCGTGTAGGGGTGTATATGACCTGTTCATATTAATCGTTAAACGCAAGTAAGAATTTTGACCGATTAATACTATCAGTTAAACAGTTTTTATGAGATTTGTATTTGAGATTATTTTTCCAAGTTCCTCATAGCCGAAATATACTGCGACTCCCTTTATCACCTGCCCAAAAACAATCAGTAAAATGCTCAGAGGAAATATTTTAACATACAAAGTATTTGTATTATGTATCTTTGTGAATAAAATCATTTATTTTATGTAAAGCATCAGGCTTTTCCATCACTCGAAAAGACCGTGACACTAAAGGTGATTCATACCGCGCACCTGTATGTTGCTCTGCATAAAATTGAACGATATTCAGCATAGTAACAGTTTTATAGATAAAATAAAATGTATACAAACCTGTATTTTACCGATGAATGCGTCAATTCGATGGCGCTAAGAACTGCTCTCTCCAGAAGAGAAGCAAAATCCCCACGATAAATAACTCAACCGCTGGGTTAAGTCTGACCCAGGATCTGAGATATACAAAAACTACCCAAACATTGGGTTGTTACATTTGACCCAGGAGCTGGGTAACACAAGAACTACCCACTGAAAAAAAAAAATGACCCAAAAGGCTCAACCCAGCATTTGGGTTAAAAAATAAATAACCCCAGATTTTTAAGTGTAGGCTCTCTATAGAACACAAAATGTTTTAAGAAATAACCAATTCAAACAGAAAACAAATAAAAAATAAATGAAAGTATCAACAGGCTGCATGAGCTTCAGAAAATCCCCCAGCACGTAGAATGTTTCTGTTTTTAAAGAAAAACTAAATTTGTGGATTGAGGCAGGCCTGCTATTTTTATTTGACGGGAAAAACTATGCCGTTTCTTCAAAGCTTCAGAGGGATTCAGTGTGTTTTCGTAAAATTTTGATTTATTTAAGAGAAAAAATATTTAGTGTAGTGTCTATTTATTTTATTTGTTTTAGTTTTATTATCATTATATATATATATAATATATATATATATATCTATAATTATATATATATATAATATATATATATATATATACATATATATATATATATATATATAATTTGTTTTTATATATATATATATATATATAATTTGTTTTTATATTATATTGTATTATATTATAATATTATACATAATTATATCATTTTATTTTTTTTTTATTTTTTTTTTTTATCATGCCTGTTTTGATGTTTCTCTTTGCATGTTTTGTATTTAACTGTGTTGGACAATCATGCAATTCTTTGTTGGCTTTGAGCAAGACTTGTCTGGTCCATGCAAACAGCAGATGGCGGTAAAGCTCGATCTTAGCTCGGGATCCGCTGTAAAGAAGAAAACCGTTATCTCCGCCATTACAGAGTCTGCTACGCTTTGTTGGTGTCCAGATCTAGAAACGCAAATGTTCTTCTTCTTCTTTTAAATAGCATATACAATATCATGTAAATTATTTAAGGCAGTCATAGTCGGGATATACATCTCTCTATTGGCAATAAGTGGTTTTGTTAACATCTGTCGTTCTCAGTCTAACGTTTCTGGGTGTGGTTCAGAAACAAACAATAATATCTATCGAAGGCTGATTTTACTGAAATCGTCAACATTATGAAGAGCGCTTTCAAATCCTTTCAGATATTTCTACTATTGTGCGGTAAGTGCACGATTTCTGTTTATTCTTTAACACTTTCGGTTTCACTCCCTAAACAGTAGCCTAGTGTTCACTTACTGAAACTAAAACTATTTTCTCCTTTACATTTCTTTTCAAGATACATTTAGTGGAATTGTGTTTACTTACTGAAACTAAAACTATTTTCTCCTTTAAAATGTAAATTCATGTCCCACTCACATTTTCTTGGTTAAATAATTTACACATTAGCCGAAAAAAAGCAGTTTTTATATGGTTAAATGAAAGTTTGGTATGTTTTCTATTTTTGTTAAAGATGTAGTTTATATTTGTGCTTTTAGGCGTTTTACACTTATTAAAATGATAAATAAAGGCAGTAACGATTTAAACAGTATATTTGATTTGTGAACTTAGTTCAGCTTCTTTTTAATAGACAGGCCTAACTTTCCAAGGTGCTGTATGGTTTTTTTTTTTTTTTCTTATTTTTTACTCTTCTAACGCCAAAAATAACCATATGTTTGTAGATATTAAGGAAAAATGTTATTTTTGTTTAGTTGTTTGTTTGTATGATAATTATTTATATAGTCATTCTACTCTGAAATGTGCGTTGGAGCTGGTTCCGGGGCGGAATGTCTGGGTTGTGCAGTACCCAGTTCAACCACCAGCTGTCAATATACAGCACCTTTATCTAGCATATATATATATTATATATATATATATATAATATATATATATATATATATATATATATATATATATATATATATATATATAACTTTTTTTTTACATTTAAATTTTTTACATTTCTGATTACTCACTAACAACTCTCACAAATAATGTGCTCATGGATTTTTTTTTTATTATTTTTTAATTATTATTTTGTTATTTATAAGTTTGTTAGTTGTTTACTTCCTTTTTTTAAATTAGTCTTCCCATTGACGTAATTATATTGTTCATTCAGACTAATTCTGTCCAAACATAACCAGTCATATCCAATCATATCACGATGAAGTCTTTAGGCTCATTTGATGCACATAGCCTCGTCTGAAATGTAGGTAAGAGTAGACTGCAGTGAAGGGACTGAAATAAGTGGACTGAAGATGTTCCCAAGATGTTTTAACAGATTCAAATAATTATGTTGAATTATTCTTTAGTCACTGAAAAAAAAATTGGTGTTTCTTTACATGAAGTGCAAATAGCGAGCTTGTTTACACTATTTACACTGGCTTCGCACACCAATGTCTGGTTGACACTCAAGATTAAAAAAAGACCCATTCAGTTCAATGGTTTCAGTGTTAGTAGAGAGTCAGACTCTCAGAAATGTCTTTTGATGCGATCGACCCGTGTTCGAATCTGCCTTTTGCCGAGCTATATATAATTACTTACACCATATGGGCATCATTCATGAAAAACGAGCAGAATTTGTGTGTAAATTGTTCATTAAGCCGTTCTGACGTGGACTTTTGAATTCATGAAAATGTTAGTATTTTAAAAATGTTAGTTGGCTCAAAAGAAATGTAAACCTGCTCCTTACCTTACCTTACTTTTTTTGGCAAACTGTTAACACTGAATTTTGATGCATTAAGTGTGTTTTTTGGTTCAAAAAAAAAAGTCACACACTCTAATATTTTGATGGACTGCCTTTAGCTTTGATTATGGCACGCGTTTGCCATGGCATCATTTCGATAAGCTTCTGCAATGTCACAACATTTATTCCTGTCCAGGGTTGCATTAATTTCTCACCAGGATCTTGTATTGATGATGAGAGAGTCAGACTGCTGTGCAAAGTCTTCTCCAGCACATCCCAAAGATTCTCATCGGGTTAAAGGTCTGACTCTGGACTCTGTGGTGGCCAATCCATGTGTGAAAATAATGTTGCATGCTCCACTCTTTCACATTTTGAGCCCAATGAATCCTGGCATTGTCATCTTGGAATATGCCTGTGCTATTAGGGAAGAAAAAGTGAATTGATGAAATAACCTGGTCATTCAGTATATTCAGGTAGTCAGCTGACCTCATTCTTTGGGCACAATAACGTAATCATCCATGCAGCAATTATCCAATGGGAGGATCTTAACTATTAGCTTAGTTAAATCCAGGTGGTGATTTTTATTTTTTTTGGACGGGCAGTGTAGTATTTTAAATTATTTTTCTCTGTGATTTGTTGTGACTAAATGTCTTTTTTTTTTGTTTATTTTTTTTGTAGCTGAGATTTGAAAACTGTTCAGCTTTTTAGTTTTTAGTTGGAAATCCAATTAATGGAGGAGGAGCAGGACAAATGCTACACCGACCAACCATCCTACTTGTACAATGTTATTTATTTGTGGTTATTTACTGAGTTTTTAAATACAGTAATATTCTTCAAAATGAGATACTAGTTGCATTTTTAAATACAGTAATATTCTCTGTTGCCACTACTTAATTTTAATGCATTAGTGCAAGTTAAAAATTCCAATGTATTGATTTATAGTAATTAAACATTTTAAGTTTTAAACATTTTTTAATGAGTTGTCCTGACATCTTAATGTTGATAATTACATCATCGTAATATTGTGTGTAACTTCAACTTGTAATTAGCTTTTTTCAAGTTCACGTTTCAGGTTCCCAGCATGCTTTGCATGTGACTGAATAATGAGCGTTAATGTAGAAATAAATTCATATTTTATGCATTTCTATTCAAGATCAGAACAGGATAAGATTTAGTAAAGTTCAGCGTTCTAATCTTTTAGAATTTAAAAGTGTTTGTGTTTTTTTTGTGGTTTTTATGAGGATAAGATTTAGTAAAGTTCAGCGTTCTAATCTTTTAGAATTTGCATTGTCTTACGTGCTGTTTCAATCAGAAGGCATTTGGTTGAAAATGCTAAAAGATTGGTTTCCTGGCAGCATTAAGTATTGTTTCATCAAAAAATAATATTTTAGTAGTTTTTTTTAAACCAGTGTCCATTGAATCAAATTTAAAACAATGTGAAAAAAACATGTTAGTAAAACTTAATTTTTATGATTATTCAGCTTAATAATAGTTAGTTTTAACACAATTCTTTAAGTATATATAGCACAATATATTTTATTTATTAACATACATGTTTAACTATACAGTCTATGGGTTTGTTTTTGTTTTGTATTTGTGTGTGTGTGGATTTTATTTACAAGTGAGTTTAATTCTTTAACACGCACGTTTAACTCTACAATCTGATGTTTATGACGCATTTGAGTTCACTAGGGCTGTACTAGAATAATCAAATATTCGAATATTCGTTCGGTGTGGGGTGGAATTCGATTTTAAGTTTTGAGATTCGAATATTCTTTTTTTTTTTTTCAACACGTGACTTCCGTCGTGGACTCATTCTCACTCATGCTTGAACCGCCCGTTGGCAAACGTAGTGATTTATTTCATCTCATACTGAATAGGTACAAAATGCCCAAGACCTCAGCTGTTTTGGGAGCACTTTAAATTAAGTGAGGATGACAAGACAAAGGCAGTGTGTCAAATATGCGATTTGAAACTGGCCTACCACACAACAGCACCACAAGTTTGAAAAATCACCTGAGTTCTGTAAGTAGCACACGGGCAAAAAAAAAAAAAAAACTGCTTTTATGTGCTTAATTTGCTATGATAAATAGGCTAATTGCAAATACGACACCATTTAAAAACATACAGCAGCACAGGCTAATAATAATTTGTTTATAGGTACATCCACAGGTATCGCAGCCATCAACATGCTCAACAAAACCCAAAACTTCACAGCAGATCCTGCAATTCCGAAAACCGTTAACAGAGAAAAGAAAGAGAGAGATAACGGATGCCATAGTGGAGTTTGTCGCTATGGATATGAGGCCCGTTAATGTAGTTGAAGGCGAAGGCTTCAGAAAATTAATGAAGATAATGGAGCCAGACTACACTGTCCCAAACAGTTCCAGTATTTCAAACACCCTGTCTCTTAAATACAGCGATCTGCGAGGCCAAATTTATGCTCTCGTTGAAAAAGCTACGGCCTTAAGTTTCACAACGGACATCTGGACATCCGTGAGTATGGAGGCGTATATGGCTGTCACCTGTCACTTTATAACTCAGGAGTGGGAACTCTCTGGCCTTCGTTTCGTTACGGTGTCAGTAATTATTACATTTACGAATAATAAATGAATGTAGTTCAACGAACTGCAGGCTAATAATAATAAATAAATAAAAAACACCGCAACATGCTTTCAATAAAAGCATCGCGCATTTTAAAGATTTAAATTAACAAAAAGTCAGAATAAGACAAAATAAATCCCTTATATAGAATAAAACTAATTGTAATAGATATTACATTTTGTGTGTCATTTTAAAAACAATTCATTTATTCTTATTCAACTGTTTATAAGCATGCTACCGTGTTCTTTATTTATTACAGTTCGTTGAAATCAGTGTGTGTTACTAATTTAATTTTCTGTTTTGGGATTCATTTGTTTTAAAGAAATGTTCGTTATTAATACCTTATTAAAGTTCTTGCTCTCAACCAGACTTTGTGTTTTGTATCACTTGTGCACTGTCCGTTTTCGGAGCATAAACCTGCCCGTGTAATGCGTACTGGAAACTGTTCTATTTAAAAGATTTTTAAATGTTTATTAATATTTAAAGAATGTGTGCCACCTGATCATATTGCACCAAATGCAACACTGCACTCCAATGGGTCTGCCGCAACACATTTACGATGCCGAAGAGTTGAAACGTGAAGTCGTGAAAGATGATACAACTGCAAACCAACACTATTATTATATATTTAGCCCCACCCACCGAAGCTTCGGATATTCGATATTGATTGCCACCTAAGCTTCGAAGCTCAAAAATGACATTCGAAACAGCCCTATAGTTCACCCCAAAATGAAAATTCTGTCATTCATTACTCATGCTCATGTTATTCCAAACCCGTAAGACTTTTGTTCATCTTCGGAACACAAATCTTTTTGATGACAGAATGCTGTCAGATTTCCTTCCTTTGACTGCCTCTGTAACTACCACTTGACACTTTAAAAACTTCATAAAGATTTTCGGGAAACTAATCCATATGAATCGAGCGGTTGAGTTAAAATTTTCTGAAGAGAATCAATCGCTTGTCTCACAAGTCCGGTGAGAGGGAACAAAGTCAATAGGCCTTTATCACAGTCCGCGTGTCGTCACATCCGGCTTCGATTAGTAGCGTTAAGGAATTTCCGCCTGCTTTATTTTCAATGGACAGACGGCAATTTTGTGAAGAAAATGAAACTAATTTAGTTGAACATTGACGCAATAAACGCCAATGTTAAAACTGCGTATTTATACCGATTCCATACCATGTATCATGTGATCCTTCATTTTAATGTGCAACATTAGCCTATCTGAGCGACTGTCAGCGCTGCTAATGTTGCCAGTCAGATTAATGAAGAGCACGCAGCTCAAATAACTGCCAGAGGAACACTCTGACTGATTAAATTGTATTTTTAATATTATTTTGTTTATTTTTGCATTATATTTATTGCGATTTAACTTTCAGTTCTTTTTCTCAATATAATGACATTCAATCGTTGCACGAAAATCACTGAGAATATAACTTGATTAGATGATCAAACTTATTTTTAATTATCATCTATGGGCTGGAAATATTTCTTTATTTTAACAACTTCAATTTGATGCAATTGAGATTGCATAATAAAGTCAGCGTGTGAAAAAAATGTGAGCTAAATGTTTAATACAAGTTTGCCCTAAACCTTTAATTTAACCCTTCTATATGGCCTTAATTTAGTCATAATTAATGTTTTAAGCTTTGGCTAATTCTAATGCTTATGTGATATGTTGTTTGCATATTTTTCTCGCTGTTCTGAAATGAAATAAGGTGATCAGACGGTGAAGAATTGCCTCTACACATACAGCATGGCTCGCACACTCCTGTTTAAGCCTCGAAATACGCAATGGGATATCGTGACAACTTATTCCTTCGTTTCATAATACTCAATTAATTGTTGTAAACTAAGATTGGTGTCTTTAGAAGACACATATATGTCCTGAATTCTAGATAAATTATCCACAACAATGGCATGCTATGGGCACAGCCGTTTGATAGAAGCTGCAGCGGAAGGTCTTTTACGTTTCTATTTGAATCTTCCGCTTTTCAAATGCGGAAGTGTGATAAAGGCCTGTAGTTGTGGAACTCCAAGGCTGTCAAGGCTATTTTATTCACATCAGATAAAGTGATTATTGTCTCTTTAATACAGATGATGCGCTTCAACCTGCGAACATGAAAAAACAACCACAGACTTGGCAACACTGGTTGCCATTTACTACACAGAGCGGTTAATTCACTGACAACACTGGTTGGCATGATTTTAAAATCGCAGGCGATTCTTTGTCGATTTTGAAAGCGATTTTGTGTAGCTTGTCGGTGGACTACGGCTCTGTGTAGTAAATACCGCTCCACCTGAACCAGTGTTGCCAAGTCTGCGGTTGTTTTTCATGTCCATGGGTTGAAGCGACCCCCAATACCAATAACGTGATATTTAGCCCCTAAAATGAGAATTTTACCAAGACAACCCAGCCCAAAAAACGTATATTTTAACCCCAGGATGCAATTTTTATCGGGGAACCTCCTGGAAACGCGATTGGGCTAGTTTTGGACTAGTTTTGAGGATCAACTGGGTAGGATTTGTTGTGAAAACCTGGCAACCCTGATCTTAACGCACATGCTGGAGATATACTACTAATTACAGGAGCGTCTTTACTGATGAGATGCGCATGAAAATCGCATTTGATTTTTTTGCACAGCCCTAATATGCTAATTACACTAATAGGGCGCTTTGTGACATCACAAACCCCGGAAAACAACGCTGTAGTCCAAATGAGCCGTTTGTTTTAGTTCTTGAAAATAAATTTTTTAAAAATGGAAATATCTCCCTTTGGAGTGGACTTTGAGATTTGTAACTTTGTAGATCTTTTTTTATGACCAGACATACACACTACACACTGACTAAAATTCAAAAAGTAAAAAAAGCATAATAGGACCCCTTTAAGAATATCTGCTTGTTACATCTGACATCATGCTTCACTGCCTCTGGGTCCTAATGCTCTGCCAGGCACCCCAAAAAAACAACAAACTGTGCATATACATATTCATGATGTCATGTAATACTGAAAAATTATAACCCTAACCTTTATCTCCATACTGAAATCCCAGATGGCTTGACAGTGATTCAGCTGAAATATTAGTGTCTGAGACACTGAGCACGGATCTTTAAACACTTAGCTTAAATATGTAATACTAATTAAATATTGCTCATAAATGGCTGCTGAGATAGTATTCTCAAGTGAAATGAGTAGAGGCTTGGACCCGGAAACAGCAATCCTTAAATATGTGGTTTTTGTTATATTGTTCTCATGTGTGGTTGGTGGGGTATTGGACCCGGAAACAGCAATCCTTATGTCCGACGGCAGACAATTTTTTTTTTTTTTTACCAGTGTATTGACTTGCATGGTCCAATTGTTCACCACAAGACTAGTACTGGTGCTCTAAACAAGCAAGTAGGGTTATTTTTGATTTCATGATGTACAATCATTTTCAATACCATTGGCAAAACTACCACATACTGTATATTGCCATATATATATATTTTAATATTTAATTTTTTTTTTTTGTCCAGCCATTTTTTCAAGGCACTCATTATTTCAAACTTTGAAATTGGTTTAATCCAAGTCTTCTTAAAATACACATTCACTTTATGATGAATATGTTCATATGATGAACAGATTTTAGTATACAGGCTTTTATTTACATGTATATAAATATTGATCAATTACCATTTCAAAAATCTCAATCTTAAACATTTGCTCATTCTGTGTATTTGTGTCTTTAAAATAGGGTGACTGTGTTGCAAAAGCTTACAGCACAAGGAAGCTTGATTTCAAATTTGAAATAAATTACAAAAAAAGAAAGAAAGAAAAAAAGACAAGTACACAGTCAGTAATAAAATTATAAAACAAATGACCTCAATTCAATTTGAGGTATTCAAAATATGACAACACTGAATTTTTATAAGCAGTGATTTAAGAGCCATATACAGTATGTTAGGCCTATTTATTTAGATAACATCAGATGGCTTTGACCTGTAATGACTGTACGATGCAGACTAGGTTTTGGTTTTAATCCAGGATTTTTTTTTTTTTGTGATTTTTGCGATGAAAAATAACTGATATTGCTGCGGATTTTTCTCTCAATTTTTTGCGATGCTATTTGCGGCATTTCTTATTGTTTTGCAGTGAATATATACCACAGAGAACATTCTTCTAACACTGTTATGGTTTCTGACTTGGAGAACCACTGTAGGGCTCCAGACTAACGCTTGAAGACACCAGCACTAGTGCCATTAAATTCTACAGAAGGTGGCACCAGCACCTGACAGTAAAGCACTCACCCTAATCACACATGTACATCTCAGAGACATCTAATGTCTGCATTTACATATGTATTACAGATACAGATTACAGATGTATTTTTAAGAGTGCTTGTTCATCTGCAGTATGTCTCTAAGATGTTTCCTGTCAGATGTCAATTAGACATTTATTAGAATGATAAAGGTCTCAGAGTTTTACATGCATAGTACACAGCAGATGATTCCCAGATCTTTAGACATCTTACAGATGTAATATATTACATCTGATAAAATGTACTTTTATTACTGTCATTCATAATGTCTAAATATAATTTAATGAATACAAAAATATATAGGCTATGTTAGGGAGTGTTTGCTTTCCTACATTATAAAACTTTTAGTTTTATACATGGGGGAAACCTATTAAGGATAAACAAATTAGGGATGCACCGGTTGACCGGCCATAAATCGGAACCGGCTGTTTTTTGTTTTTTGTTTTTGGTCTTTTTTTCGGCCGTTTTTTCCGGAAGTGCGCCCGTGTGCACAGACTACATTGTAATCATTCGCTATCATGTCATTTGTGTGGAAGTATTTCGAAATCTGTGCGCAGGACACGGGCAGCCGTTCGGCACTGAAAGCTGCATGTCTGAGGCACAGATAGCAGGAAGCGAACAGCCGCTGGTATACTGTATTTCGAAATCTGTGCGCAGGACACGGGCAGCCGTTCGGCACTGAACGTACTGGACCTGTCCGCGCCCTACACAAGCGCAGACAGTGAAGGGATGTTCAGCTCAACTTCTCGCGTGTTGGATGAGAAATGAAACGGACAAAACTGTGACAAAACTGAAATGTGTTTTTTTTTTTTTTTTTTTTTGTAAAGTAGAACTTGCATACACGTTTGAGAAGCCAGAAGTAAACGTCAGTTCCTTATAGGATGATTTTTTTTATTTTACCTTAAAATTACATCGACTTAATTTGATTCACCTGCTGTAGCACACTGAAAAAAAGTGTTTCATTCATCCAATTAAAATTTTTTAGGGTAATGATTCTCATCTATATTTTTTAACTTGAGACAATTGTTATTTATTTTTCATTGGCTCCAGTAAAAAATACAGATGTGAATCATTACCCTATTTTTTTTTTTTTTAATTGGACGAATGAAACACTTTGCATCTTTGTTTTATTCGCACCAACATGATTTTAACATTTTGGATTAATTTATTTATATAGCATACTTTTATTTAGTCTCACTTGTAAAGACCTTTTTTATTTAAAACCAAATTTAAAAACTTAAACAAACACTGAATGCTGGTTAAAAAACATCTTATTGAATGTGTGTTGATTGTGTTGTTTGGATTTTAGAACTAGTTGTTGCCTTTATTTTCACATGGTTACAGTTAATGACCTCATTTAAGGCCAGTTCTATGTAGTTTGAACCCAATTTAAAAACAAAAGCTAAATGCTGATGTCTGTACCATCTGTGTTTTGAATTGAATGTAGGCTACTTACTGTGCAGTTGCTGCCGTTAATATCAGATGGTTACGGTTATTGTTTTCAATAGCCAAAAGCCAGTTTGGCCTATTAAATACCAAATAAACATCTTGTTTATGTATATTTTCCTTCTTTCTTGTTTATTGCTTAAAAAAAAAAAAATCGGAAATCGGAATCGGACAGTTTGCTTGTAAAAAATCGGTATCGGAATCGGCCATGAAAAATCATGATCGGTGCATCCCTAAGTAAAAAATCGGAATCGGAATCGGCCATGAAAAATCATGATCGGTGCATCCCTAAATAAAACCACACCACCACTAAAAATTCATTTAAAATCACTCGAAAAACATTAGACCTTTTCTGCCTCAAGTTGTCCCTGTATTTTACTGTTAAATCCATGGTGAATGGTGGAGATTTTGTGTTTACTGAATAATTTTTTTTCCTGGTTTCCACATCAGTGGCGTCTGTTCTGATATCAGCTTTAACAGAATTCTTCGCTGAATGTGAATGCTTCTCACAATATTTCACAGAGATGTTATTGATTGTGTGGTGAATTCGACTGCTTTCTTCACACTGTATCTCCCAGCGCTGTGTATAACATTGTCGCGTGATCGAGATCTGTCCGTGGCTCCGGCTCGAGCAGATAAACGGTCTGTGCTGCGTAGGCCAAACTAGTAGCGCGGATTTGTTCCGTTTTCGGTTTGTTTATCCAATGTAGCTCTTGTAAATCGGTCATGATGTGAACGCAAGGCCTTTCTCTGACTGAATGCGCATTGCGATGACGTCACGGGACGCTTCTAAGCCCGAATTATGCGGAAAATTTGTGCCAATTACGAAAATTTTGCGACCTTTTGAGAAAATTGTGGAGTTTGCTTGATTTTGCGATAAATTCAGCGATCGCAAAATCGCGAAATACTGGAGGGACTGACTAGGATATTTATATGTACAAATCAGACAAATATCCCCATTCCAAAAAATTTCTAGCATTAATTTACATTGTAAAGAAATTAAAGTTCCATCTTTGTTGAAAGACTTTCTGGTGCATTTAACTTCTAGCCAATCACATTTCCAGTAGGACTTTCATCTGTCAGTTTGTGGATCTATTCTGAATTGTTAATAACTTTTGACAAAATGTAATCCAGGAGCAAAGAGAAATAATTTCTACTTTAAAAGCACGGAGAGATCGTGACTGCACACAGTCTGCGCACAAGCAGTTTCATCTGTATAAGTTAGATATCAGGGCTTTTATTGGTCCCTTCATGATCTGATATTTTTATTGGCTACTGAAGTGCCATCAAAAGTTTGAATATCAGTTCAAATTGGGGGCGTAATCAGTAACGAACTATGATTTAAAAGCAATGAAGTAAATTATTTAGCTTAATTTGTACTTAAGTACAAGTAAAAGTACAGCTTTAAAAATATACTCAAGTACAAGTACCCGAAAAAAAAACTACTTACAGTAACATGAATAATTGTAATTCGTTACCTCCACTACAGTGCTGATAAAGTGGGCTCTATATTTTTTTAGCATTTTTGATAAACATGTCAATATAACATTATGATAATAAGAGCTTTTACTGTTATAAAAATAACAGATTTGTAAGCATTACCAATAAAAAAAGCACTACTCAGAGCATGTAGCAAAAATCTCCATGATTAGGGACTTCAGTTATGAGCAAACAATGAACAACCTCAAGTGTGATACAAGGAAGACTTTATTAACTACCTAAACACTTAAACTAGTATAACATATATATACACACACACACACACACACACACACGCAGACAGTGGGCATAGGGAAAAAAGGGTTAAAGCTTAAGCAGTAAAGAGATGAGAAATAAAGACATGAAGCTATGGTACAGTTTGTTATTCAGCAGATCTACAGCCTGAAGGAAACATCAGTTTCTTAGTTCAAACACACCTTACCGTAATTTCCGGACTATTGAGCGCACCTGAATATAAGCCGCACCCACTGAATTTTAAAAAAAAATATTATTTTGAACATAAATAAGCCGCACATGTCTATAAGCCGCAGGTGCCTACCGGTATATTGAAACAAATGAACTTTACACAGGCTTTAACGAAACACGGCTTGTAACAAAAATAAACAGGCTTTAACCAAAACCGGCTTGTAACAAAAATAAACTGGCTTTAACCAAAACCGGCTTGTCAAAAAAAAAAAAAAAAGTAACAAGTAAACAGTAGCCTACCAAGAAAGTCATTGGTCACTATCTTCCTCCTCCTGTGCACTGAAACCACTGAAGTCATCTCCTTCGGTGTCGGAGTTGAATAGCCTCAGAATTGCTTCATCCGATATTGGATCGTTTTTATTGTCGCTCTCGTCACTTTCCGGAGGCAAATCCCCCGCTGAGCCCTCTTCAACACGCTGCAGTCCAGCCTTTCGAAACCCGCTGATGATAGTGGCTTTTTTTGACAATGCTCCACGCTGTCAGGATCCACTGGCAGACTTGACCATAAGTTTTGCTCTTCACATCCGGCCCGTTTTAGTGAAGGATTTCTCCCCACTTGTCATCCAAGCCTCCCACTGAACACGGAGCACCACCTTAAATGCACGATTTACACTGATGTCGAGTGGTTGCAAATACTTTGTTGTGCCTTAAAGTGAAAAGTGAATTTAGTTTGTTTTCTTGATGACTTCTTTCACCGAATCTGTTATGTGGGACCTCATGCTGTCCAAAACGAGCAATGCCTTGTTCCTGTGAAAGAATCCTCCTGGTCGCTTGCCGTAACACTCCGTATGCCATTCATGCATTAGGCTTTCTGTCATCCATCCTTTCTTGTTTACTTTCACAACAATTCCTCTCGGGAATTTTTCTTTCGGCATCGTCGTGCGTTTAAAAATCACCATCGGTGGAAGCTTTTCTCCCGATGCCGTGCAGCTCAGAACACAGGTGAAATGCGTTTTTTCATGCCCAGTTGTTTTCAGCGTGACGGATGATTCGCCTTTCCTGTTGACAGTCCGAGTGAGAGGCAGGTCAAACGTCAGAGGAACCTCATCCATATTTATGATGTCGTGCGGGCCGATGGAATGCTCCACTATCTTTGCATCAGTGAATTTGCGGAAGTTTGAAACTTTTTCCTCGTAGTCGGGAGGGAGCTGCTGACACAGACTCGTCCGTACCCTGATAGACAGGCCTTTACGTCTCATAAATCTGAGACACCACGATGGTCCACCTCTAAAATCCTCAAACTTCATTGCGGTGGCGATTGTTTTGGCTTTCAGTCGGATCTGCACAGTGGAAACACCTCGGCCGTCTGCTCTCTGTGTGTTGACCCAGTCTTCGAGCTCATTTTCTAGTTCGGGCCATCTGCTTTTCTTCCCCCTGAAAGCTTTAGTTGTCTTTTTGCACTGAGTCAATTCCTCACGCTGCTGTTTCCAACGTCTTATCATCGACTCATTAAGACCAAGCTCCCGTGCAGCAGCTCTATTTCCTTTTCCAACAGCCAGATCAATCGCCTTCAACTTGAAAGCTGCATCATATGCATTTCTCCGTGTCTTTGCCATGATGAGGGTGACAAAATGACTACCGTAATCAGAATGATGGGAAGTTTGAGCGTGCTCGATTTAATCTAAATAGTAAACAAAAAAGTTGTTTGACCTTAACCCGTTCGGCAATTTTATTGGTCTAATGAAAGCTTCATTCCGCCAAAAAACTGAGCACGTCACAGAATGTGTTTAAAAAAAAAATAAAAACAATTTGAAAGCGGGAAAAAATCCATATATTAGCCACGTCATTGTTTATAGTTATAGGCTTATAGTCCGGAAATTACGGTAATGTATCAGTTAATAAGACTAAGTTTGATACTTGCATGTCTCGCTTGTTTGAAAAAAGAGTCCTAATGCACTTTGGGGCTCCAGTTGGTCTCTGCTGAGGTGAGTTGGTGAGAAAGACCAGTTCGAATCAGAGGATATTGATGAATGAATAGTCAAGGCCAAAGCCTGGTGCAAGCTTAGCATGGTTTTAAAGGCTCTTAGCTCAGCATCTGCTCCTGGAATTCCTGAATCTAAAAGAAACCCGCCTGATCTGGTGATCTATACTGGGTGACATTGTCACACCCTCAGGATTTGAGTGAGCCAGTCAGGAATGTTACCTTTTGGAGGGAAGTTTTACAACTCTTTGTTCCTAGTATGGTGTCTTGCATATTAATTTAATTGGGGGGTTCAAGAGAAGAATCTTTAAGATTCTTATAAAACTAATGTGTTGCATATGCATCAACATATAATATACTCTCTCATTTAGATCATGAAAAATACAAACTCATAGATACTAAACATCATATAGATGCGGTTATATTAACTAGTGATCCATCATAAGCATGTATAAAATATATACAATACACAAAAGACAATATACAAGAACAGTAACAGCGTACACACTCCCCTAAATTATATGTGTGTTCATTCAAAGAAAGGTTTTACTATGAATTAATTAGAGAAGTGTCCCTTTTTATGTGCATTATGTGTCTGTTTTTGAGAGACTTGAGTTAAGAGTTGCTTAGCCACATCCCTGGTCGTAAACCTAGTGTTATCAGATAGTTTGCCTTTGGTTGCTATGGAACCAGAGGCCTGTTCTGCCTTTTTTGAGGTGATAGTTGCATTTTGGGGGAAGGGTCCATAGACCCTTTGTTTAGATGAGGAGGTGTTAGATATTATTTGTTAAATGTAACAAATAGTTGTGTATCTGTTTGGTCCAAATGCTACATGTGTCAATGTGTCAACTTAAAAAAAAAATTGAAACAACTAAAATGCAAGATAATTTCCCCCATGTTAATACATTTGCATAATGCCTGTCTACTGGCTACTTTGGCTCACCCTCATTTAAAGGTAGATAAAAGGCCTAGAAAAATGTATAACTGTTTGAATCAATGGTTCAAGTGTATTTTTAATACTATTTCTCAGCAGTAAAAGTGAAAATGAGATGATGTATAGCCATACTTAAAATGTGTGCTCTGCATTTAACCCATCCAAGTGCATACACACAGCAGTGAGTATTGAACACACACCCAGAACAGTGGGCAGCCATTTTTGCTGCGGTCCCCAGGAAGCAGTTGGGGATCAGGTGCCTTGCTCAAGGGTCTCAACTCAGTCATGGTACTGAAGGTGGAAGAGAGTGCTGTACATTTACTCCCCCACCTTCAATCCCTGTCAGTACTGAGACTCGAATCTGTGGCTTTTGGGTTACAAGTCCGACTCTCTTACCATTAGGCCATAAGTGCAACCTGAACATGTTGTTGTGTTCTTAACATTGTCAGTATTAACAGACATTTAGTTTACCATTATGTTTGGAAATTACACATTTATAATATTTTATCTAAATTGTAATAGAGGTCTAAAATAAAGAATTACCAGTGTGACACGTCCTTCATAAGTTGCAGTCATGCTTGTGAAGGTGGTTCAGGTTGATCAGCTTCTGCTTCTTGACTGTCACTGTGGGACTCAGACTTGAACTGATGTGGTAAAGCTGACAGGTGCTGCAACAATGTAAACTATCAGAAAAAAAAACTATCAGGTTTTTTGAACATTGCCAGTATAGTTGTCCTATTCTAGCAGACTCCCTGAACCAAATTGTGTTTATAAGACTGATCTCAGTTTATAAGACTGATCTCAGTTATCCCTTCATTAGGAGCAGTGTAATATGTGACCCTGGAGCACAAAACCAGTCATTAGTCGCACAGGTGTATTTGTAGCAATAGCCAACAAAACATTGTATGGCTCAAAATAATACATTTTTCTTTTATGCCAAAAATCTTTTAAGAAGATGCAGTAAGGATTATGTTTCCATAAAGATATTTTGTAAATTTCCTACTGTAAATATTTCAAAACTTAATTTTTGATTAGTAATATTGATTGCTAATAACTTAATTTGGACATCTTTAAAGGCAATTTTCTCAATATGTAGATTTTTTTTTTTTTTTTTTCACCCTCAGTTTGTGTATAGTATTAAAGTTGTATCTCGGCCAAATATTGTCCTATCCTAACAAGCCATGCATCAATGGAAAGCTTATTTGTAAAAAAAAAAAAAAAAAAAAAACACTATTGACCTTTATGACTGGTTTTGTGGTCCAGGGTCAAATATGATCTTAATCTCTGAGAAACTGTTTCTGTTTGTTCTGCAGGTGTGTTTGGTGCTGATGCAGATGAAGTGAAGTCAGTGATGGAGGGAGATTCTGTCACTCTGAACCCTGATCTCACTCAAATACAGAAATTTAATCAGATACAGTGGTGGTTTGGAGGTCCAGTCATTGCTAAAATTGATTGATAAAAATGACATCACATATTACAGTCACACTGAGATATTCAGAGACAGGCTGCAGCTGGATCATCTGACTGGATCTCTGACCATCAAGAACATGAGAACCAAACACTCTGGGTCTTTATGGATTTCTGATCATCAAGAGCATTGGGACCTAACTTTTTGGATTTTATCAACTAAAGATTGACTATAGTGACACTAACCCATCATATATAGTTTAAGTTTTCTTTTTATTTTATTAAAAAGTCCATATGCTTTTTAAAACATTAATTTTTCTTTATATTGTAATGTATCTGTTTGTGCATGTCTAAAACTGCAAAGTAACAAAATTGATTAATTGTCTGTTTACTGTTGGACAATTATTGTATTTTTATGTTTTTAATTTTTGTTTTTGTTATAATGTGTGTTTTTGTGTTTAATGTAGAACAAGAAAATGTTTTTTTGATTTTTATGTTTTTTTTTGTGAAGCCAGTAAAAGTATTTAATATGTTAAATCTCTGTCTGAATTTCCTGAATTCAGTATTAATCTCTGTCTCTGAATACATTCCTTACATGAAGAGTGTGTCAGTGACGGTGGGAGATCGTGTCACTCTTGATGTTCCTCAAATACAAGGAGATGAGCTGATAGTGTGGAGGTTTGGAGATGAAGAAAAGCTCATTGCTAAAGCTGATTTAGAGGCCAAGAGCTCACCATTATATTATGAAGAAGAGAGATTCAGAGACAGACTGCAACTGAATAATCAGACTGGATCTCTGACCATCACAAACACCAGAACCACAGACTCTGGACTTTATAAAGTGAAGATCAGCAGCAACAAACAGACTTTATCCCAGCAATATGTTGTTACCATCAGTGGTGAGTAACTCAAGTCTTTTATACTAATGATTGTTTATCAGCTGTCTGTTATAGATCAGACAGATTCATAGTGTCTAGGGTTGGGAACTGTAAGAAATCTAGTAGTGAGACTGTGGTATTATATTTGATTTAGTTTATTTTATGTTTTTCCATCAGATGGCTTTAGTCTGTCTTCATTCTTTGGATTTTAAATGTCTTTGCTGAGTTTGCTCTATTTTAAATTATATACTCTATTAACAAAAAAAAATTAAAAAAAAAAAAGTTTTTTTTTTCTATTTATTGTTGTTATTATTATTATAATTATTATTATTATTATTGTAATTATTATTATAATACAGCATTCAAATATTATCTTCTCGCATTTATTTGCGGTTGTACTGGTGAATCCAGATCTCAACAAGAGATCACAGCAATTTATTTATTCATTATTATTATTATTATAACTGGCCCACCGACTGAGCCTGGTTTCTCCCAAGGTTTTTTCTCCTTTCTGTCACTGATGGAGTTTTAGTTCCTTGCCACTGTCGCCTCTGGCTTGCTTAGTGGGGAACACTTAATTTCCAGCGATATCGTCGACTTGATTGCAAATGATTGCAAAGACACTATTTAAACTGAACTGAGCTGAATGATGACATCACAGAATTCAATGATGAACTGCCTTTAACTGTCATTTTGTATTCTTGACACACTGTTTTCCTAATTAATGTTGTTCAGTTGCTTTGACACAATCTTTTTTGTTTAAAGCGCTATATAAATAAAGGTGACTTGACTTATTTTTATTTTATATAGAAGTATATAGTGTATAATTTAAATATGAATATATAGTTTGTTCTAATTCTATTCTTACAAAAACTAATACTAGCTTTAATTTTTTTGTATTATATATATTTGTTTTCTTTTTATTCATTATATAATAATAATAATAATAAAAAAACATTGCTACATGCACTACATTAAGCTAGCTGAGACTTGTTATAGCACTTGCTTATCAGCGTCTGCTTAATGACTAAATGTAAATGTAAATACCTAAACATGACAACTGCTTTCTCTGGGTCAGTGACATTGCCAGCACAGATTTGAATATTCCAGTGTGATTTTGTCATAAGTTTATAGGAATAAGATCATGTGCTGATGTTCTAGGGCTGGGCGATAAATCGATTTTATCGATTAACTCGAATGTGTAGTTTACATCGATTTGTTTGAATCCCGAGCATTTGCCATAGAGACATGCTGCCGAGTGAGAGATGTTGCGCCCTACGAAATGAACAAAACCACGGCAGCACAAGCACACCCACCAAAAAACAACCTACAGCAGTAACTCGTTGTGCAGCTCGCCAAGCATTACTTTTGTGGCTTGCATGGCAGTAAATAATACGATGATATGATCATGCAGTCAATACAGATATTTCATAAAAACATTAAAAACAAGCAGGGCTATAACATAACCCATTAATAAACTCACATCTTGTGTACACCGACAAAAGACAATTGAACCCATTGATGTTGTCTTCACTGGATTGCGGCGTGATGCGAGACGATCCCCATCAGTAAACTGAGGCCTCGTTCTATTCATGACGAAATGTACTGACACTACGTTCAGATGATTTGACCCTGTAGTGTGGTGTCATCAAGTTTAGACACACTTTTAGCGCAGCGGTGAGCTGCACGACCACTCTCACATCTGGTGTAGACACAGTTAGACAATGTCTGCTCTATTTACAAATCTATTATAAAATTAAATCTATTATAAAATAATTTCTATAAAAAATTATAATAAAAAAAAAACCTATTCCAGCAGAATTACAAGATGGAAATATAGACTAGAAAATATATTTACACTTGCTCTGTCCTGTGTCCATGACACTGACTCACAGCTCTTAATGCCGAGTGTGCACTTGGATGGTTAGATGCATGATGAATTAGTATAAAAAAAAGAAAAGAAAAACTCAAGTCTTTCCAGCTTTAAGGTAATACTGCTTCTTTTTTAAAATCATCTTGTCTCAGTTATAAATTTGACTGGTAAATGATAAAGAATGATATTAAAACTTGTTTTGGAACATTTTTTTTTTGTCATCTGAATATTGATTTTAAGTGTGTGTGTGTGTGTGTGGGGGGGGGGGGTAAATCTGTTTTTTTGTGAAAAAAATCAGGGATTTTTTTTTTTTTTAGGCCATATCGCCCAGCCCTATGATGTTCATAATGTTTGTTACAAAGTGATGGTAAGACTGGTTCTCTTCCGTGAACCGGTTCTTTTGGACAGTTTATTTAAATGTACAAGTTAAAAAAAAAAAAAATCACCAGTTCTTTTACATTTTTATGTAATGATGTCAATTCTATAATCCCGGCGGATGCAAATACACTCAAACACCCTCAGATAAAGCCATTTGTAATTATAACTTAAAAATCATCATCATCTTGGGTTTCTTACATTCACGATTTGCAACTGCACTCAATACAGGCACCTGTGTGCAAATGTGGATATTTACATGTTTATTTGTTATTACATAAACTCAGATTTCACCAAATTTGCCCCCCTTATTAAAGTCCTCAGTTCACCCATGCTCATAGTTTTAGCACAGGATCAAGAAGAAACAGTTCAGTTAGATGATGCTCAGTATCTCCAGCTCATCAGCTCTCTGCATGTTGAACATGTTCTCGGTTCAGTGTGATGGTGATTCAAAAACTGCCACTCAAAAACAACCAATTCTTTACTCAAACCACTGTACTGTATCTGTACTATCCGGTAGTACACACATCATGCTCAGTATCAGCAGCTTATGCACATTAGTTCTCTCAGCATAGCATGTCTCTGTTCAGTGAACCGTTGCAGTGACTGGAGTAACATATACTCTGGGATATTTTGTTTAGTTAAATTCGGAGTGACTGTCAATCATGCCCGAAAGTAACTTGTGGATAAGTGCTGACTCAAGAAGTAAACTGTTAAGAAAGATTCAGTCAAATTTGGTAAACTGGTTCAAAAAAAATGTTGTTAAAGATAGATCAGACACACGTTATGACTGTCTCTCTTTATCATTGCAGTATCACATCTTACTCAGGTTATCTTAGATTAGTTAGTGTAGTGTTTGTTATAGTTCAGACACACATTCACACTAATGTCTGTCTGTCTTTAGCTGTTCCAGTTCCAGATTCAGGTCTGTCTGGAGGTGCTAAAGCAGGGATTGTTATTGGTGTTCTGCTGGCTGGCTGCAGCTGTAGCTGTTGGGGTGATGTACTACCTTCGCCCCAGGATCACTAATCTACCAAGCGTAACGTGTAAGTGTTAGTGTTGATGTTGATAGAGAAAGATGTAATAATTTCGCCCCAGGATCACTAATCTACCAAGCGTAACGTGTAAGTATTACAGCTGATACAGCATGTTTTTTTTTTTTTTCTAATTCTTGTATCTGCTTGTAATTGATGCCATAATTAATGTAGATTAATGTAGTGTGTGATTGTACATTAATACACTAATTACTGAATCTCTGTCTGTTTAAAATGGTGAATTTAAGATGTTTTTGATGATGTTTGTGTTTATGTAGTTTTGTTGTTCTTCTATTGAGGGTTGATATATTTAACGGAAACTGGCCTAAAATCACAGTCCTGCTGTCCTTCTGTCTTTCATTTTGTGTTTTATCAGGAGTCTTTTATAGCATCTCAAAGATGTGTTTGTGTTTGTATCATTGTGTGTGGCTTCATTCATTTTTCTTCATTTAAACATCACAGACTATTAATACAGAAACTATAAACTGAAACCAAGGAAATGATATGGAGAGAGTGTTTGTACATCTGATGTAAATGACACTCATGTTTTAATTCAGTATATATGTCTGAACATGTCTGTTCAGTGTTATTTATTCCTTTAAAGGGATAGTTTACTCTAAAATATCAGTTCTGTCATCATTTACCCACTTCTATGTCACTGCAAATGCGTATGACTATTTCTTCTGTCAAATACAAAATAAGATATTTGGATAAACATTATGGAGCTCTTTTTCTAAACAACAGTAGTTTTTAGAGATATTTTGTGTTAATGTTTTTTTAAATATTTTGTATCTGAATTTTCTGGTTTTTTATTGTAAAGAATTATTATTTGTGAATGTTTTAGATAACCAGACAGTGTTCAAAACTATTCCCTTACTTTAGCCTCTTTTTACAGCGGTTAACTTATAATAATGTTTTCTAATTTTAGGGGTACAGGTAGGTTTTCGGGGGAAATTCGAGCATGACACTGCGTCATTACGTCACGTCTGTAAACATAAAGAAGTTGTCCCGGCTTCTAGTCTATCACATGTGAAGATCCTGCAGGTGAAGGATCGTTAATAGTCTTTTCTCACAGCAGCTGGAATAATAACGTATCATTTTGATGTTGTCGCATCATGTGTTTATGAAACTAAAAAATTAAATTATATTCCAGTTTTAAATGTGCTTCTGATTACAGATAGCCTGGGTTTACACAAGATGTGTATTTTAAAGAGAACCAGTTCGATGGGAGCTTAGGTTGCTGTATGGGTTAAAATAATTTCTTAATATGAAACTCAAGTTGTATCACAATTAGAGATTAGACTGTACACATTTAAATCTACAAGCTTATACACACTATACTCAAAGTCACGCAGTGCTGATGTTGTTAACATTAATAATTTGAGAATAAAGTATAACAATAATAATAATTTGCAGGGTTTGATGTGATATGAGCTAACAGATCGTTACACTTAATCACCATTGATAGCGTGATTTATTGTAATGATTTTTTCCTCAGTTGGTCAGAACAAATGTGGCAGACTTTTTACTCATTCAGATGACAATATTTGGTGAAAAGGCTTATTTGGGTCATATATATTCCAAGACGTGGGCTTAAATCTGTGTTTACTAAGTACAAGATTCACACCTGTGTGATGATTGAGTGCCACACACACATATACTTCTCAAAACATTAGATTTATACGTGCTGGAGCCGTGCCAGAGCACAACCCACGCAAGGAAGATAATTCTGCAAACAGCTGCTATTGCAGGATTTCAAACAGATGCAAAACTTACGGACTGCAGCTTTAGTATTATTACGTGTCTTCTGTCATAAAAGTATCATATGATTCGTTTACTTTATTCAGAGTCTTCTCAGCTCTTGTGATGTTTGTGTGTGAACAGATAGAAATATGAGAAATTATTCACCGTTCATCTTCCTGCACATGAAGCTGTTGTGTGAGTTCAGAAGAAGAACATGAACTCATTTTCTGGTGTCTTTAATATCATTTGTGAAGCTCATTATAAACTCTCATTACATGGAAAAGAGCTGCTTGAAGATTCTTCAGTATCTGCTCATTCATTAGATGAACGAGGGCGAGTAAATAACAGATTGTGTCTGAAATCGTTCACTCGTTCACTAATCCCTATATAGTGTGTGACAGTTTGGTTCACTATATCAGGAGGGAGTGAACGGATTCGGACGGTGACGTATACACTGCGTGTGAGACTTGGAGCTGTTGCAGAAACATTGTCATATGTACTTTTATATTACATGTACCTTATTTTAGAAAATAATAATAATAGCAATAATACTCAAAATGACTTTATATTGTAATTACACATATCTCCGCGTCAGCTTTGTGGTTTCATCGATGGTATATATATATATATTTTTTTTTTTTTTTTTTTTTTTTTTTTTTTTTATTTATTGTAATTAATTTAGTATTTTTTAATAATCATTAAATGCTATTAAAATACTGAGAACAAAAATAAACACACATTAACACGTTCACAATTTTATGTATTTATTATGTTTAGTATCTTGACACTCGCTCAAGCAGCGTTTTGAGCTCAGATAAGATGAAGAGCGTCTTCAGGCGACCGTTAATTTTACATCAGAATGAATACACTTGTGTGATTAACGAACATTTTTAAATTATCCACCAAATTATCATCAGTTTTGTAAGTTAACATTGATGCCACCTCAGCAAATTAGTAAAATATTAAACTGAGTTATTACCTACATAACATATTTTAATATAAACAATGTATGAAATTCTCGCTGAGTTTACGGAGCTCAACATGAGTCTAATCAGAGCGCCATCCTGGATCTCTAGCTTTTTTTTCCAGCTCGACGCTACTCGCAGTGGATTGTGGGAAATAATGCTTCAGCGTACATCGGTTGTAGACTCGAGATCAGAATGAATTGTGGGTAAAAAGTAGTGGATGAATGTAGGGACTGAAGTCATTCACTCAGAGTTCACAGCACTACAAAATGGCTGACACCCGATCTAGTGCACTATATAGTGTTATGTTTAGTTATATGATGATGAAAAATATGTATATTAATATTTACCAGAATGAGCAGTTTAAAAACAAGTTTGTTCCTATGACTAAAACCTGATTTTTTTTTTTCCAGTGGTAAATATTTTAATAACCAGTTAATTCATGTTAACACATGCAACTTTATTGAAAATTGTTACAGATCTTTAGTAAAAGTCGTACAATTATTAGAAGCACATATGAAGAATCAGACAGTATCATCTCAGTCATTAAATGATACTGACATGTTCACTGCAAACTCAATAATAATCTGCTGTTTTCTGTGTTTCTTTGTGCTGCTGTCAGGGTCAGTGCTGGCGGGACAACATGTCACTCTAGACCCTGAAACTGAAATACAGACAGGAGATGAGATACTGTGGCTGTTTAGAGATGAAGAGTTCATTCTTTGTTTTTTTGTTGTGATACAGACAGGAGATGAGATACTGTGGCTGTTTAGAGATGAAGAGCAAAAGACTGTGAAGCAGGACAAGACGACTGGATCACTGATCATTAGGAACCATCAAGTTGAAGAAACTGGACTCTACACTCTGAAGATCAGAAGAGGCAGAGAAACCTTCTACAAAAGATTCATGGTTTCTGTCAGCGGTGAGTCGCTCCAGTCAGTTTAATAATGATCACATTCTTCCTCATTCATTCATTGTTTTCTGAAGTGAATTCAGTTCAAACTGTTTAATGTTTAGAGAATTATGTCAGTGAAGCTGTTCCTCAGATGTTTTTTATACAGAATTTCGTTTTCAGCTCACACTCTTCACACACAGTTGTTGTAAAGATCATCACTGATAAAACAGCGTCTGCACGTCTTAATACTGTTCGACTCCTTTTAAAGCCCCCCAAAATGAAATTACAAATGAAATTTCTGACTCTGATGTTCTCATGCACACACACTTGATCTAATGACATCTGTGTGTTTCTGTCTTTCTGTGCACTGTTTCACACATGAAGAGAGGGAGATAAGAGCAGTTGAGGGAAATCCTGTCACTCTACACCCTGATACTGCTATACAGAAAGGTGATGAGATTCAGTGGCTGTTTGATGATAAAGAGCAGACTGTCCTGACTGAAATCAAGAACACAGAGGTGACTAAATATGATGGAACTGATTGTGATAAAGAGCAGACTGTCCTGACGAGGAGACAGGATCACTGACCATCACAAACTTCTCACCTGCACATGATGGATACACCACTGCACACCAGGGATAACCACTGCACACCAGGGACAAAAGATTCAACATTTCTGTCGAAGGTGAGTCACTTCAGTCAGTGTAATAATGATCACATTCTTCCTCATTCATTCATTCATTCATTTTTATTCTGAAGTGAATTCAGCTCAAACTGCTTAATGTTTAGAGAATTATGTCAGTGAGAGCTGTATTTAATGTTTTTATACAGAACTTCATTTTCAGTTTTCAGTTTTCACTCTTCAGTGTGAAGTGTATAGACCATCACTGATAAAACAGCGTCTGCATGATCTGTGTGTAGAAATGTTAAACTCTGATGTTCACATGAACACACACTTGATCTAATAACATCTGTGTGTTTCTATCCTTCTATGAACTGTTCTCACACATGAAGAGATGGAGATAACAGTGATGGAGGGAGAATCTGTCTATCTAGAGCCTGCTAGAAAAATAAAGAAAGATGATGTGATTCAGTGGCTGTTTGGAGATAGAAAGCAGCAGACTCTCATAGCTGAATTCATTGGAAAGACCGGAGAGATCTTAACATATGCTGAAGTTGCTGATGGGAGATTCAGAGACAGACTGGAGCTGGACGAGACGACTGGATCTCTGACCATCACAAACACCAGAACTGAACACTCTGGAGTCTATAATGTACAGATCAGATCCAGCAGTGGGGTTTCAGAACAGATATTTAGTGTCACTGTCTACGGTGAGTACCTCAAGTCAGTATAATAATGATCACAGATCTGCACTAGCAGTTATTCCTCATAATTCTGTTCTTCTGCAGATAATTCAGCTCCAACTGTTTGATGTTCAGACTTCATTCAGAGTTTGTTCTGTAGATTATTTCATTCAGTTTTATAATCTCCCATTAAACTACACTGAAACACTGTTCTGCTGCTGCCACAAAAACTACTTCCTTAAGCTTTTATTTATATCAGCACTCTATATAAATCAGTTGACTTGGATTTACAGTTTTGTCTTTGAGTTATCAAATCTGAAGCCTAGACGGTAATATAAAGTTTCTGTTTAAGAGAAAGGTGTATTGTTTTCATTTTGGTATGATAGAATATGATTTGTATTGATGTAGACATTTCAAATTCTGATATTCACATGAACACACATGATCTAAAGACAAGTTTTTCTTTGTTTTTCTCTGTTTCTGTGTGCTGCTGTGACAGATAAAGTGGAGGAGAAATTACTGAAAAGAGGAGATTCTGTCACTCTAAACCCTGATACTGAAATACAGGAAGGTGATCTGATCCTGTGGATGTTTGGAGATCAAGACAAGCTCATAGCTCAAATGAAAGGAGGGACAGTAGATATATATGATGATGTTAATAAGAGATTCAGAGGCAGACTGAAGCTGGACAAGATGACTGGATCACTGACCATCACAAAGATTGAAGCCAAAACACACTGGACTCTATAAACTACTGACCATCAGCAGCAGAGGAACCTTGTACAAGAAATTCAACGTTTCAATACAACGTAAGTAAATGTTTTTCAGTTTATTTTGTAATTGTACACAAGTGTAAGAGTGATGATGCACTGAATGAACAGTTTTACACTGAACTGAATTTTAATAATCAAAGAGGTGCTCATTATAGTGTGTGACTGTAATTTGACATTCATTTAGTATTTTTCTCAATTTATCCAATCTGTTCAAAATGAAGACTTCATGCAGATCATTAATACACCAATTAAGAATAAATAATTTACCTGCATATATTGAATATTTCTCTCATGTCATTATTTAAAATGTAGAGTCACATTAACATGAAGCACATGCAGGTAATGTGTGAGCACAGTTCTCTCAGATATACAGTTGTGTGTGTGTGTGTGTGTTATTAATTGGCTCAGCTCTCTCTCTGATATTGTGTGTGCTCAAACATTATCCTTTGCAATATATTGTTGTTAGAAGCTGTCAGCCATCAGACTTTGATTTACCAGTGAAATAACATAGTGTACCTTTCATGAAAATTTCTAAGATTAGATTAGATTAGATTCCAAACTTTATTTCATTGTGTAAGCAAGGCAACGAAATGAGAGTTAGCATCTAACCAGGTGCAATAAGCAGTGTACAGGATTCGTGTCACAATATACATAACTATGTGTGATGTATTATGGACATAAATTACAGATTATTAAATACTATCTCCGCTCTGATATACAGATAGGTTTACTATGAACATACTATATACAGATGAAATATGTAAAGTGTATGTACACTATGGCAGAACATATGAACATCAGACACTAGTGCAATGGACAGTAAAGTGCATAGAAAATATTTCAGTGTGCAAATGGATCATTCAGTATTCTGGATGAACAAACAGTATTGCAAGTAATAGCAAGTTTACTGTTTTTAGCTTGTTGTAAATAAATAAATAAATTTCATGTAGTGATGAAGTGGGGGGAGGAGTCTGTCAATGGTGTGGGGGGTATCAGTAGAGTTCAGTAAGGAGACAGCTGTAGGTAGAAAGCTATTCCTAATAGCTGGTCCTTGTGAGTTAGGCTCCTTAAGTACCTGTTCTAGGGCAGGAGGTTAAACAGTCCATGGTCAGGGTGAGAGGAGTCCTTAAGAATGCTGTGAGCTTGTAGAGCGTTTCCTCTGTGTCCTCAATATTGTGTCCCTGTTGGCACCTTAATTTAATAAATTAAGGAGCCATTATTGTATGTCAAATGTCTTATTGTGCCCTGGGCTCCAAATAAACCACACTGCTGCACATGTAAACCAGAGCCGCTGCTACGTGTACATGTGTACACAGACACACACACACACCCCCTTAATGAAACTTTAACCAGAGACGTTGATTGGTGAATAAGACAGTGGCTGCGGGAGATTCTGTCCATCTTCAAACTGGTCTTAATGAAATACAGAGAGATGATGAGATAGAGTGGAGGTTTGGAGATGAAAACTCTCTCATCGCTGAAATCAAAGGAGGGACTGGAGAGACACATGATGTTGCTGATAAGAGATTCAGAGACAGACTGGAGCTGGACGAGACGACTGGAGATCTGACCATCAAGAACCTACAGACTGAACATGCTGGACGTTATAAACTGAAGATCAGCAGCAGTGAAGGGAACACAAACAGGACATACAGTGTTTTTATCAGAGGTGAGTCTCTCCAGTCGATGTAATAATGATCACAGTTCTTCCTCATAGATTCAGATTTTTTTTCTGCAGGTAATTCAGATCAAACTGATTAATGTTCAAACTTAATTCAGAGTTTGTTCTGTAATTAATTCTTTAAAAATCTATTATTAAAGATTAAAAATGATTAAGTTGCTGCCTCACCTCAATGATTATTTTATTCAGCTTTTATTTCTGGGCGCTATACCGTATGTAATGAAAGTATTATATTGTTATGATACCGATTTTGCGATACCGTCGTTATATATTCATGAATTCAAATTTTGCATTTATATAGTTTTGTTCAATTCGTTTAGTTTGGATATTTTAACACAAGAGACGATAAAGAGTCGAGGCTGAACGTTTTTGTCTCCTGTGTCCAAGGCATTAGTAATCAAACACAGAGCATCGTAACAGACCAAACTAAAAGAGCGAAAATCGCCTACTTCAGTGATTCCCAAACTGAGGGATCGTGTACAGCCAGCAGATTATTTTGCAAAAGAAACCTCTGCAGGGTGATAAAGACTACACTGTATAACGGTCCTGATTATCATGCGGCCACTTGCCTGATAAATAATTGAGCGCAAAATATTAATTTGACACATTTTAATTACCTCAACATGACTTGCAGCACCCGCGTGAGCGCTCCGTTATCAGTTGTGGTTATAACAGACCACTAGATGGATTGAAGAATCAGAGTTATATTGAGTTAAATAACTCTGACACAAAAGACCATTTTTAATATTCATAAGAGAATCATGAAAAAATAGTTCGCTCAAAAATATCAAGCAGCTCAACTGTTTAAAACATTTATAATAATCAGAAAATATTACTAAGCAGCAAATCATATTTGACTGATTTCTGAAGATCATGTGACACTGAAGACTGGAGTAATGATGCTGAAAACACAGCTTTGATCACAGAAATACAGTAGCCTATGTGTTAAAACAATCATAGATAATTTAAATGGACAATATTCCACAATATTACAGTGTTTACTGTATTTTTAATAAATAAATGTAGCCTTGGTGAGCATATAATCAACAATTCCTGACAACTGCACAATGGCCAAAAAACAATGACACAATAAAAGATTTTTCATGTCACTCCTTCCAATGCCTTAATTTTTCTAGTTATATGAGGTTGTTGCACATTTGCACTTTTTGAGAAAAAACAGTCCCTCACTTAAGGTGATATCGCCTGGACAGTGTAAAATATTGTGATATGAATTGTAGCTCATATCGCCCACCCCCAGCGCTCTGTAAATAACACAGAAATGTGTAATAGATTCTTCTCCTCTGAAACACAGCAAACTGTCTTTGTTTTGAACTGATGAAACAGCATCTGAATGATGTTTCTGTATCATTCTGATCTCTGTTGTTCACTTGAACACACTTGATGTAATGGATGTCTTTGTATTTCTCTGTTTCTATGTGCTGCTGTGACATGAAGTGAGGAAGGTGGCAGCGACTCCGGGAGAATCTGTGTGTCTATACACTGATCTTAATGAAATAAAGACAGATGAGGAGATAGAGTGGAGGTTTGGAGATGAAAACTCTCTCATCGCTGAAATCAAAGGAGGGACTGGAGAGACACATGATGGTCCTGATGAGAGATTCAGAGACAGACTGGAGCTGAACAAGAAGACTGGAGATCTGATCATCAAGAACTCTACAGATGAACACGCTGGATTTTATACACTGAAGATCTGCAGCAGTGAAGAGAACACATACAGGAAATTCATTGTTATTATCAGATGTGAGTATCTCCAGTGTAATAATGATCACAGTTCTTCCTCATAGATTCAGATTTTTTTCTGCAGGTAATTCTGATCAAACTGATTAATGTTCAAACTCCATTCAGAGTTTGTTCTGTAGTTCATTCTTAAAAATCTATTATTAAAGATTAAAAATGATTAAAGTTGCTGCCTCACCTCGATTAGTATTTCATTCAGCTTTTATTTCTATCAGCACTCTGTAAATAACACAGAAATGTGTATTAGATTCTTCTCCTCATACACAGCAAACTGTCTTTGTTTTGAACTGATGAAACTGCATCTGAATGATGTTTCTGTATCATTTTGATCTCTGTTGTTCACATGAACACATTTGATCCTATGGATGTCTTTGTATTTCTCTGGTTCTATGTGATGCTGTCACAAATGAAAGCGAGGACAGAATCATCGATGAAGGAAAAGAATGGTAAGTATCTGCTGTTTTTGCACTGAACTTTAACTTTACAACACTATCATGATCTGATGTGTGATTTGGCTTCATTCAGTTTTTTCATTCAGATTTCAAGCAAATGACTGTAAGTGAATTAAAGAGTGAGAGAAATCACCTTCTGCTGAATCTTTTAATGCTTCAAACATCCGAGATGTAGAAGTCTAAATAACCAAAGTAAACTTTTACATTTCAGTTTGCACATTCTAGTAGATGCACGAGTTCACAAATATAATAAATGTTCATTTGTGAGAAAAGTGCTTAAACTAAATTTAACTCATCAAACGAGCAAAATGTGCTGCTGACAATCTGTGTTAAATGATTTCTTAAATTGTAAATGCATCACTTTAGTTTTGATGTGTCATGAAGAAATTCAGATCAGTGCATCTTCTCTGTTTTTAATTCGTCATTGTCTCTGTATTTTCCTTCAGCTGACACAGGAAAGCGAGTGAATGAATCAGTGACTGTAGAGATGGAGAAGGATCCGCTGTTGAATGGAGATTATGTGAGGAGGAGGGGACGAGTTCATTTTAATAACATAAGACCCGCCCACCAGTGTCAATCACTCTGACATCATCAACATTCAGCTCCAGCTACAACACAAACATTTTTTCTGCTTTTATGAGCCTCTAGAATCCGTCCAGTGAAAGTCAGATATAAATCTGTGTTGAGCTGTTAAACTTGCATGTACAAAGCTTCTTTAGTTTTAGATGAACCAAGACACGTGTTTGTCATTTTAATATTACACTTAATTCTTTTACTCTATTTAGCCTGATACTAGTTTGACTCACAGCTTTGATTTCATGTGATTGTAGACAGTGAGTTTATTCTGTTTTAAATAATAAACACAGAAAGTGTCATTTATGCTTTTTATAAGATATTTTACCACAGCAGTATCAGCATTTTATTTTCTGTTTTAAATAATAAACACAGTACCAGATTAATGTTCATGTTCAGCGTTGATTACAGTCTGTTTCCAAAGCTGAGATCACAAAATCTTCTTGTTCTTCATGTTCATAGTGCCTTTGTATTCATGATGAAGCATTTGAAAATGAGCCTTTTGCGCTTGTACCAAAAAAAGATGTCACTGATTGTATACCCAATCTTTTCTGTCCTTCAGTGGACAAACACTGATACTGCTTTTGCTTCCTAACAACTGTTTACTATATATATATATATACATATATATATACGTTTTGAACGTGAGTGTTACAATATTAATAAATAATAAAAAAGCAAAATTGTGTGAAGTGTGTTTCTTCATACTGTATGTACACAATCAAATCTTATACAGTTGAGAAAAAAAATCACTGTAAAAGTAAATGGTATCCTCTAGTTGTGTTGATCGTAATAACAAACACAGGAAAATCAGATGTACACTAACTGAACATGATAATGGACCCCACATTTACATACTTTTGTATTAAAGGCCACAGTTTTTCTAAATTGTGACTAAAATGCGTATGATTTAAACACTGTTTGTACTGTAACACTGTAATGAGAAAACCTACAAAATAAATTAGAGAAAATCTTAAAGAAGTTTTTATCAAAAGAGATGATTAAAAATGTAACACTGTAATGAGAAAAGAATAAAACTCGTACCTGCAAATCTGGAAAACATAAAGGGTCTCAAGTAAATATGTGCAGTTTCACATGATTAGTGCAAACAGTCACATGACCAGAGCAGTTTATTTCCTGTTTGCAGCTTGAGAAGAAGAAGACTGCAGCAAAGCTCCAAAACTAAAGGCTAGTAAAGGGTCTTAACATAAAGATACGACAAAGTTTTTTGGTACACATGGTACACATAAACTTTACAGGCCATTCATAACTTCTACTAGCAAAAAAAAAAAAAAAAAAAACATTTTGTGTCAGAACTAGGGGTGTGCGATATTGACAAAAAATAATATCTCAATATTTTCTTTTATAGATAAAGATAATTATCTAATATTTTGCTAAGTGTGTTATTGCACTGATATCTTAAGGCCGTGGACACCTGACACCTGAAGTTTTTGATATATTTCATATTCTGTGTGGTCAGTTTATAACAGTGATGGAAATTAATCTTTTTAATTAATTTTTACCTTTTATGTGCATTTTTACCTTTATAAAGCCAGTGTGCATCATCTTTTGAGTCAAATTCTTACATTTAATCAGTCAATTATAATAATAATAATACATTTAGACTGTTATAAAACAAATTAAATCAGTATCAACAAAATGAATCTTTGCAGAAGTTGAAGTGGGATTCAGATGTAGACTATTTATGTAGACTATTAATTCGAACAGCTGAGTCTTTACTCATTTTCAAAAAACATCTAAAGACTCATCTTTTTCGCCTGCACTTAACCAACTAATACTAGTACTTACCTTTTTTTCTTTTTCTTTTCGATCATATTCCAAAAAAAAAAAAAAAAAAAAAAACCCTGGCTACGTGTTCTGTACTAGACTAACTGAGACTTGTCATAGCACTTGTATACCGTTGTTGTTTTCTCGTTAATCTGATTGTTTCTACTGTTCTCATTTGTAAGTCGCTTTGGATAAAGCGTCTGCTAAATGATTAAATGTAAACGTCTCTTGATATTTACTTATTGTTTATTGAACGGGTTGTATAAAATCAATATCATATTTGTAACCATGCTGATTTTTTTTTTAACAACACTCTATATTAACTATATGAAATTATAGAAATATATAAATTTTTCTGCCCCCTTATCTTGAATTATTTGATCATTCTTAATGCGTATTAATAGACTGAATCATGCAGTGGAAGGACGCAGTCTAGTGCTTATGTGTTTTTGTTTGCTGTTTGCGATAATGTGATGAGTTTAGTATTTGCGCTGAACCTGTGCAGATTTCAGCATCCCGTCATCTCACTTAATGAGGACATAACTACACAAACAACATCTCCAGGACTGCTCTGAGAGTCACTTCAGGAGTATTTTTACCATTTCATTTGAGTAAGACTAGCCTTAGATAAACATAATAAAGGCTAGATGTCTCGTCTGCACCTGACAGTCAGCTCGCTCACTCTAACATTGTGTTTTAATGGTGCATGTACTATTTAAATAAACATAACTTGCTCAGTTTTCTACTAATTTTCAAACTGTTTGGTTTGTTATAAACGTCAGAGATGTACTTATGACCCTGCATACTTATGAATAATTATAACCATGGACTTCCAAATGAAAATAACATTGAACAGAACAGATAGGTGCAATGAATATACACACGCACAAGGTATTTATGTTAAAGCAATATATAGGCTACTAAACTCAGTGTACGGAATGGCAACATGATATATATATATATATATATATATATATATATATATATATATATATATATATATATATATATATATATATATATATATATATATATATATATATGCATGTTCTCATAAAAACAAATGAGACTACATAAATTGAATTATTACATGTTTATTTTAACTTCTTCAGGGTTGGGTCATTTACTAGGCTTTTCCCCTCAACACTGCACTGTGCCTACTTCAGAGATCGCTGTTCCCAGATATGTTTGCCTACCATCAAATGCACCTGACCCACTGATCTATATATGACAATATATATAACTAATATGTTCTATATTATAGATCAGTGACCTGACTTCTTTATATATATTAGACCCTGTAGTTTCTTAAGATAATTGTGTGAAGTACTGGCCCATAGTTATAGAGGCTAGAATATTGTTTTTTCTTTCTGCCGGATAACAAGCATCTAAGCTGACCACATTTCAGCCCTCTAGGTCACTTGATATGACTTTAGAAACACTACTGAGCCCAAGCACCAGGTCTTGTGAAGCTGTGTGCAAAAGCAGATCGATATAGAATGAAATATTAGACCATTTATTAGCCAAGGTATGCTCATGCGTTTTGTAAAATGCCCTCTGGAAACTCCCCATAGGACTTTTGTTACCCAAAATGCATACTGACAATAAAAGGCTTACTGTGTGGCAACCTCTTGGTGTACAAGCATAATCCTGCTCTCAAATGAAAGGTAATACTCTGTGTTTCTTGTAGATTATTTGGATTGTATGTCAGGGGTTCTGATATAGAATAACTACACAAAATATGGAATAATTACACAAAAGTCTCTATTTTTAAACTATTATAAAAGTGACATTTATTTGCAATAAAAAATAGGTACAAGATTCCCCTTTACAAATATACATAAAGAAATGCTGCATGTTGAAATCCCCTGCCTGTAGAGAGAACTACACTACTGTGGAGGACAGAGATAAAAAGGCTAATGCCCTTCGAAAAGGACGGTTTTATTGAGCTTCTGTCGCGTGCTGTTCCTCTGTAAGCTGAGGTTTGTAATTTTAGCGATGTGATGTAGCCTTAGCTTAAAAAACAGGGACACAACTAATGTTAACAGCGTATGGTGGTGGACGTCGCCGCTGTGCTCCCCGAGAACAAACACATCTTCTGACCCTATCCTCTTCCGTACAATGTGTGGTGAACATGACCTCTAGCAGTTTGACGGGCTTCTGGTACTTGCTGATGCCTGACGAATGACCCACTCTGCTGGGCTGTGATTGTCTGGTACTTGCTGATGCCTGACGACCCTCACTGTGCCTTCTGATGGCATCACCAGACCTCCATTGTTTCACCTCCAAGTCAGCAGGTGGTAGCTCTGGTCCTTGACGGCAGATGCAACGTCTGGCACGGCAGACATCACAGAACAGCTTCTTCAGAGCCCGTCGCACAACAAATCCTGAAATTTGAGTTAGTATAATAATATCATAACTTATAATAATAATCATTTATAAATGTGGAAATTAAGGGGACATTTCTCTTTTTGGACTATTGTGAGATTGTTTTCCCCCAGAATTTGATTACTAGGTCTCACTCAAAGCTTCTTGTTATTAGCCAGCTAACTCAAAGCTTCTTGTCCACAAAGACTGTAATTTAGACAAAAGATTAGTTGTCATAAAATAGCAGAGGTGGAAAGAGTACAAAAATATTCTACTCAAGTAAAATTTCATTAATGTAATGGTACTTTTACTTAAGTACAAGTAAAAGTACCAGTCTAAAAATCTACTCAAGTAAAAGAAAATAGTAGCTCATTCAAAATTTACTCAGAGTAAAAATTACTTTGTTACATTTTAACAGTGGGAGGGAGGCAAAAAGGGTAAAAAGTATTAATCTCAGACTAGTTGTTTTTAATTAAAGGAATCAGTTATTTAGAATAATAAGACATTTGGGCTGTTACCAGGCAAATCAGTATCAACAAACTCATCTTTTAATGCAGAGGAAACACAGAAGCTTCATCGGAAGTGGCATTTAGATGCATTTGCACACTGTTTAATGCCGGACAAGCAATGCATTTAACCTGCAGTTACACATGCATGAATAATGTTTTGATATACAAGACATAAATTGTTGAATACTCATTTGAAACTATAAGAAATTAAATTATAAAAAAAAAAAAACAAAGATGCTTTAAATGTGAAATTAAAATGGGCAGTATGTGTCAGCAAGTCACTGTTTAATAAGTGAGTCATTGCGGTTTGAACCTAATCATTTAAACAGTTGATTCATTCAGGGATGAAACACTGTCATGTTGCTCAGAGACACAGTTTTGGTGGCTGCGTTTGGAATTATTTTTGTTGTAGAAATAAAGTTTGTTATTTTGGTGATGGACACAGTTTTGGTGGCTGCGTTTGGAATTATTTTTGTTGTAGAAATGCGTTTTAGCATATATATATATATATATAATATATATATGTATGTAATATATATATATATATGTGTGTGTAATCATGATGATTTTTGGAGGAAAAGACGGCATTCTTTGTGTGATTTTGATTTACTATATGAAATGATATAAATATGTGAATTTTCTGCCCCAATATATTCAATTTTGTTATCATTTTAAATGCATTTTAACAGACTGAATCACAAGCCCCTTTCATACTGCACGTCGGAACCGGCAAATTGCCGGAACATTGCCGGGTCGACTTCTGTGTGAAAGCAAACACGTCCCGGGATTGATTCCGGGATTGAGCCCGGGTCGGGGACCTAGTAACATATCCGGGTTCAGTCCCGGACACGAGCGCTGTGTGAACAAAAGCCAGAACTAATGCCGTGATGTAGTGAGGACGCGCGTTATCGCGCAACTCTTTCAGCGTGTTTTGAAGGCAGATCAACGTTCGCGACAAAAAAATATGTGCAAAACTGTAACGAAGCAGAGATCAGTTAGTTCCTCACTTTCCGCGCTGAAGCTGAGACCCGTCGCCAGCTTAAGTGAGAGTTAACGTGCCTAATGTTTTCGACTCGTATATTACACGTCACACCCTGATATCACGTGTCTTTACGGGACCTTTACGGGTTGTGTGTGAACGCACACACATATTTCGGGTAATCACTGGGAGTGTGAAAGTGCAAAATCTAGCGACCCGGGTACAAGTGCCGGGACACATTACCCGTGTATTTGGAGAAGGGACACAAATCCGCCGCAAACTCTATGGGCGCCGCCATCTTGCCTGCCGCCATTACTGCGTGCCTGCGAAGTGTGATGGTGTGGACACTTGCCGGTGCCCTCTAATGACATTTCAATGAAAGCGGATCCTGCTCATTAAAGAAAATGTCTGGTGAAAGGGAAAATTGGGTAGATGATGTCAGGCAGTGGCCAAAACTTACTGATAAAGGTAATTTATTGACAACATAATGTAATAATGTATAAATATGTAATGTATTATTGTAATTAAGAAGTGTATTAATTGATGACAACAATAAAACCGAACGCTGTCATTACTAGCTGTGTTGTTAATATGTTCACAAGCTTCACAAGTTTCAAATAACTATTAGGCCATCCTTAAAAATATTCTTGTTTGCCATAACTGACCGACCCTGTCAATTTAGGACTGACCCAATTAATTATTTTTTTCCCCTTTTAGTCCGACCGACTTGCCGATTGTAATTGCGTTAAGACCCACAGATTTTTTTTTACTCTTCAAACTAATACAAATGCAATAAAATGTGAGACACACGCAATTGACGCTTTTCACATGCTCTCACGCACAGAAAAATCGCGAAGCAAAGAGGACACGGAGACCGATTATTTTTGATATTAGTTTATGTGAATTTTATTGTGAAATTCAAACAATGAATACCGTTTTTGGTGCTTGTAAACGTGACGCGACAGATCCCTAGCGGCACCTGAACTGATCATCTCTAGCTAATAGTAAAGAACTCTGTGTAATCCGTATGGCCCGTGAACATGGGCAGTCAATGTGCAACAAAGGTTCGTGGATTTCACACAGGGGTTTTATTCCATGCCTGTAGTTTTGTGCTGTTGTTAAAACAGCCAACCACACAACACACTCTTCTCGGCATCACTGGACAGCATATGTACTAAAAAAAACTAAATAAAAATAACTTTTCGTACAGCTATAATCTGCTACAGCCGCCTACGGAACTAACGCTACTTCTGCTACTTCCTTAGCAGCAAGGCACGCAGTAATGGCGGCGCTGCTTTACTTCCGTGTTTCGCCGGATTTGTCTGCAGCCTGGAGATCTCCAAATGGGGGCGGGAACTCCCAAAACGGTGTGGGAGCTCCAAAATAGGGCGTGGCTTCCTCCCATTGACAGACAGGCACATGACCCAGGGGGGAAGGAAGTCGACCGGAAGTTGAAGTCGGCCGCGTGCCGCCATCTTGTAGCAGAACTTCACTTGCGTTAGCATTGACTCCCATTCATTTTGGAGTCACTTTGACAGCGAATAACTTTACATCTGAGGCGTTTAAAGACTCCATTTGTCCATTATTTATTTTTAAAGATACACGACAATGTATAAAGGGCTCCATTACCTTCTATGTTACATTATGGCCCCGTAGAAACAGTTTTTGTAAAAATAGGCTAACGATTGCGTCATAACCACTCGACTCTCTGTCGCACAGTAGAGAAATTACCATACAGACAGGAGGAGAAGCTCGCAGGCAATCGGGGAGACGTCAAGAGATATGGCGTACTGGCGTTACAATTTTAAAATACTATACAAAATAATTAATCAGAATACTTACCCCTGCTCACTCACGCCAAAGAACTCCCCGCTCAAGCTCGCCGTCTCTGCAAGATTAACGATGGCAGTTTGCACGCACAGCTACTGGAAGATTTACATCTGTCAGACAGGTTGCTGACGTCATCAAGCTTAGTTTGGGTCTGCGCGTCAGAAACGGAAGTGCTAAAAATCGCTAAAAATGGGCTTCACTTGTCTCAATTGAGTTCCAATGGGGTCGCTGTGTCCATTTCTTTTACTGTCTATGCAAAAATGGGCTTCACTTGTCTTTTTTGAGTTATAATGTTGAGTGCAAACGCTGCCCCATAACTGATTCTAAAGTTTTTATTGGTTGTGTTAATTAAAGTGTTGTTTTCCTACACTATGCGATATGAGATCATTTCCATAACTCTCCAACTGGACCTCGCCGGACAATGGCACCTTATTTAGTTACACCCAGCGTCACTACCTCTTTCTACCCTGCAAATTTCGAGCCCCAGGATGCCCCCGTTGTTAAGAAAAAAGCGTTAGAGCTGCGCTGGGACGGCTCGCGGGAGACCTCATGGGTTATTCACGTTTATATCATTAAGCAGAGGTTCAAACTCCAGTCCGAACATCACTGGCCACAAGCTTTGGGGTTGCTCTCACAGAGAATATTTATTTATAAAGCATATTTTATTTTATGAAAATAAAATGAACTAGAAACAATGTTTAATTTATAAAATTTTATTTTGAAATGTAAGTCAATAACAATTGGCTGGAGCCAGAGCCAATGGTGAAAGTCCATTTTGGAGGTTCTGCCCAATTTTGGAGTTCATGAAAGTCTTTGGAGATCTCCGGCCTGCAGTTATATCTACTTGGATATTTGCCGGAATCGCAGTGTGAAAGGGGCTACACAGTGAAAGAACGCATTATAAATGCACGCGCACATCATTAAAACAACAATTATGATATGATCGCAGGCGATATATATCGCACACTCCGCACCACTGACTTTTTGGCTTATTTGTACAAAACCTCTTGCTAAAATGTCAAAGCTTCATTTTAACCACCAATGCAACGATGCAGTTAGTTAGCTTACCTCTACATGCTTGCGAAGGGTTGATGTCTTGTCGGATTTTATAAGCTGCTAGTTTGGTCTCCCTAGGCAAGCACAGCTTACACTGCATTTTAGAGCATAAATGGCCAGGGGGTTCACTTCATTTCCTTCGAGTTCAACTCAGAATATGACGGGGTTTTTAGTTTTCAGCGGTGTCTGCGCCACTAACGCCTGTTTTGTCCGTCTGCATCTTTCTTGTGATTTTAGCGCCAGTTTGCCCTCCTGCCCATTATTTACTAGAGTTTCCAGGGAGCGATTTTTTTTTTTTACTCCGTAATTAATGTGTTTTAAAATGTAGCGAAGTACAATACTTCAAACAAAATATACTTAAGGTAAAAGTAAAATTACAGATTTTAAAAATTACTTTAAAAAGTAGCAGTACACAAAAAAGCTACTCAATTACAGTAACGCGAGTAAATGTAATTCGTTACTTTCCACCTCTGTAAAATTAAAACCTATATAACTGAACAGCTCGATTGGTCTCAGCCTTGATAACTTGCATAAGTAGCCGTGATACACAACTATATTGCAAGATTAAGTCGTTATTCGAAAAGAAAAGCTGCAATTTCGACATGTTCAAGCATCCAGAATTATAGCCTGTTGTTTAGGTATGTTTGATAATCAAGTATTTTGGAAGATTAACAAGATTTCAGCGAGATAAGAGTATTTGTGTTCGTGCAGATCTCTCACCTTGCATCAGGTAACTGCGGTAAGGCCAGCCTCCACTTTGAAAAACACGGTCATTCTAGCCGCCACGTTATTTTTGCGGTGGGCGCATATACTACTCTTTACGGTAATAGCGCATGATACCCCAGATCAGACGAAAAGTCATCTTTGGCTTTCATTTATTGAGCCAGTTTCTCTGCACATATTGAAGGAATGAATTAAAAAAAGGTCTGATATGAATGACATCAATTAATAAATCATTTAAAAAAAGGTCTTATATTAAATCAATACATTAATTAATTAATTAATTCATTCATTAAAAAGGCCTGATATGAATGATAAATAAATAAATAAATTAATTAATTAATTAATTAATTAATTAATTAAGAAAAAAAAACCAGATTAAGCATTACATAATAAAAGCCCTCCAAAAATCTCAATTTCACCTGTTCTGCCTGTGATTTTGAATAGCTCTAAAAAGGAAACTACCTGTTTCCACAAAATAATTTCAATTCAGATTAATAGTCCAGTACCCCAGGGTGTCCCTCAGGCCAGATCCAGAACGATCTGATGTTGCATTACATAATAAAAGCCCTCCAAAATCTCAATTTCACCTGTTCTGCCTGTGATATTGAATGGCTCTAAAAACGAAACTACCTGTTTCTACAGACTAATTTCAATTCAGATTAGTAGTCCAGTACCCCAGGGTGTCCCTCAGACAGTTTCAGGACGATCTGATGTGCATTACATAATAAAAGCCCTCCAAAATCTCAATTTCACCTGTTCTGCCTGTGATTTTGAATAGCCCTGAAAATAAAACTCCCTGTTTCCACAGACTAATTTCAATTCAGATTAGTGGTCCAGTACCCCAGGGTGTCCCTCAGCCAAGTTTCAGGACGATCTGTTGTTGCATTACATAATAAAAGCCCTCCAAAATCTCATATATGATCTGTTCTGCCTGTGATTTTGAATAGCTCTGAAAACAAAACTCCCTGTTTCCACAGACTAATTTCAATTCACATTAGTAGTCCAGTACCCCAGGGTGTCCCTCAGCCAGTTTCAGGACGATCTGTTGTTGCATTACATAATAAAAGCCCTCCAAAATCTCATATATGATCTGTTTCTGCCTGTGATTTTGAAATAGCTCTAAAAACGAAACTCCCTGTTTCCACAGACTAATTTCAATTCAGATTAGTAGTCCAGTACCCCCCAGGGTGTCCCTCAGCCAGGTCCAGGATGTTCTGATGTTGCATTACATAATAAAAGCCCTCCAAAATCTCAATTTCACCCTGTTCTGCCTGTGATTTTGAATGGCTCTAAAAACGAAACTCCCTGTTTCCACAGACTAATTTCAATTCAGATTAATAGTCCAGTACCGCAGGGTGTACCTCAGCCAGTGCCAGGATGATCTGATGTTGCATTACATAATAAAAGCCCTCCAAAATCTCATATTCAACCTGATCTGCCTGTGATTTTGAATAGCTCTGAAAACAAAAACTCCCTGTTTCCACAGACTAATTTCAATTCAGATTAGTAGTCCAGTACCCCAGGGTGTCCCCTCAGACAGTTCCAGAATGATCTGATGTTGCATTACAGAATAAAAGCCCTCCACAATCTTTTATTCTACCGGATCTTCCTGTGATTTTGAATAGCTCTGAAAAAAACAAAACTCCCTGTTTCCATAGACTAATTTCAATTCAGATTAGTAGTCCAGTATCCCCCAGGGTGTCCCTCAGCCAGTTCCAGGATGATCTGTTGTTGCATTACATAATAAAAGCCCTCCAAAATCTCATATATGATCTGTTCTGACTGTGATTTTGAATAGCTCTGAAAACAAAACTCCCTGTTTCCACAGACTAAATTTCAATTCAGATTAGTATTCCAGTACCCCCAGTGTGTCCCCTCAGCCAGTTCCAGGATGATCTGATGTTGCATTACATAATAAAATCCCTCAAAAAATCTCATATTCTACCAGATCTGCCTGTGATTTTGAATAGCTCTGAAAACAAAACTCCCTGTTTCCACAGACTAATTTCAATTCAGATTAGTAGTCCAGTACCCCAGGGTGTCCCTCAGCCAGGTTCAGGACGATCTGTTGTTGCATTACATAATAAAAGCCCTCCAAAATCTCATATATGATCTGTTCTGCCTGTGATTTTGAATACTTCTAAAAAAGGAAACTCCCTGTTTCCACAGAATAATTTCAATTCAGATTAGTAGTCCAGTATCCCAGGGTGTCCCTCAGCCAGGTCCAGGATGATCTGATGTTGCATTACATAATAAAAGCCCTCCAAAATCTCAATTCTTGTTCTGCCTGTGATTTTGAATGGCTCTAAAAACGAAACTCCCTGTTTCCACAGACTAATTTTAATTCAGATTAATAGTCCAGTACCCCAGGGTGTCCCTCAGCCAGTTCCAGGATGATCTGATGTTGCATTACATAATAAAAGCCCTCCAAAATCTTAATTTCACCTGTTCTGTCTGTGATTTTGAATAGCTCTGAAAACAAAACTCCCTGTTTCCACAGACTAATTTCAATTCAGGTTAGTAGTCCAGTACCCCCAGGGTGTCCCTCAGCCAGTTCCAGAATGATCTGATGTTGCATTACATAATAAAAGCCCTCCAAAATATCATATATGATCTGTTCGGCCCTGTGATTTTGAATAGCTCTGAAAACAAAACGGCCCTGTTTCCACAGACTAATTTCAATTCAGATTAGTAGTCCAGTACCCCAGGGTGTCCCTCAGCCAGTTCCAGGATGATCTGATGTTGCATTACATAATAAAATCCCTCAAAAAATCTCATATTCTACCTGATCTGCCTGTGATTTTGAATAGCTCTGAAAACAAAACTCCCTGTTTCCACAGACTAATTTCAATTCAGATTAGTAGTCCAGTACCCCAGGGTGTCCCTCAGTCAGTTTCAGGACGATCTGTTGTTGCATTACATAATAAAAGCCCTCCAAAATCTCAATTTCACCTGTTCTGCCTTTGATTTTGAAGCTCTAAAAAGGAAACTCCCTGTTTCCACAGACTAATTTCAATTCAGATTAGTAGTTCAGTACCCCAGGGTGTCCCTCACCCAGTTTCAGGATGATCTGATGTTACATTACATAATAAAAGCCCTCCAAAATCTCAATTTCACCTGTTCTGCCTGTCATTTTGAATAGCTCTAAAAACGAAACTCCCTGTTTCCACAGATTAATTTCAATTCAGATTAATAGTCCAGTACCCCAGGGTGTCCATCAGCCAGTGCCAGGGATGATCTGATTTTGCATTACATAATAAAAGCCCTCCGAAATCTCTATTTTACCTGTTCTGCCTGTGATTTTGAATAGCTCTAAAAACAAAACTCCCTGTTTCCACAGACTAATTTCAATTCAGATTAGTAGTCCAGTACCCCAGGGTGTCCCTCAGCTAGTTCCAGAATGAGCTGATGTTGCATTACATAATAAAAGCCCTCCAAAATCTCATATATGATCTGTTCGGCCTGTGATTTTGAATAGCTCTAAAAAACAAAACTCTATGTTTCCACAGACTAATTTCAATTCAGATTAGTATTCCAGTACCCCAGTGTGTCCCTCAGCCAGTTCCAGGATGATCTGATGTTGCATTACATAATAAAAGCCCTCCAAAATCTCATATTCAACCTGATCTGCCTGTGATTTTGAATAGTTCTAAAAAGGAAACTCCCTGTTTCCACAGACTAATTTCAATTCAGATTAATAGTCCAGGACCCAAGGGTATCCCCTCAGCCAGGGCCAGTTTCAGAACGATCTGATGTTGCATTACATAATAAAAGCCCTCCAAAATCTCATATTTCACCTGTTCTGCCTGTGATTTTGAATGGCTCTAAAAAGGAAACTCCCTGTTTCCACAGACTAATTTCAATTCAGATTAATAGTCCAGTACCCTATGGTGTCCCTCAGCCAGTTTCAGGACGATCTGATGTTGCATTACATAATTAAAGCCTTCGAAATCTCATTTTCATCCTGTTCTGCCTGTGAATTTGTATAGCTCCAAAATGTTCCCTGCCGCTATCCGGCTACATTAAAAGAACACATTTAAGAGCAAATTTCCAGCATTGTTTCAAATGCTGTGCCGTTACTGTGCTTTACTCGCGGAAAGCTCTCTTTTTAGATAGCAACTCTGTCCCTCGTGACCTCTCCCTTTTTTCCTCCTGTGAGAAAAAAAGCAGCGGGGCAGAGGATCTCTGAGCCTCCTCATGCCTCGCTGTCTCCACTAAGAGAGGCTTCACCTGTCCACTTGTCCCTTCCGTACCATCGTTCCTCTGCGGCTTCGAGCAATCTGGTTTCGTTTGGTGGGGAGCGAGTGGACGCCCATGGACGACAGCATGTCGTTGGGTCTTCAGATGCGGCGGAGCTGTCGGGCTCATATGTCGACCCCAAACCCCCCTGCCATCTGCACAGCCCAGCGCAGCCAGCACAGGCATGGACACTGAAACTATTTCGCATCCCTGTCTAAAGCTCTGGAGGAGCTGGGTATGGAGTTGGGTCTCCGCCAGGAGGAGCCAACTCGCAGCCGCTCGGAGAGTGGTTTCCTCCCGGGGCACAGTCAGGCCCCTCGACAATGAGCTTCACCATTTTTCCCGGAGGTCCACAACGTGATCACCAGTCTTGGTTTATCCCTTACTCTGCCCGCCGTCGTGCCTCGTCTTCATCCGCCTTCACGTCTGTCGACGGTGCTGAATAAAAGGGGGTTATGACAAACTGCCTCCCCTGGATGAGTCAGTGGCCGTGCATCTCGCCTGCCCGAGGCCACCAGCCGGAAGGCAAAGGCTGCCCACCTGTCCAAGCCGTGTAGGGCGACTTCAGCTCTTGCCGGACGAGCCTACTCGTCTGCTGGACCATCTATAGTTTAAACCTCATGGGATATCAAGGATGTGGATTAAGGTCCCCTTCCTTGACTCCCCAGTTTCCCCTACTGTCCTGTTTGGACCTGCAGTTTAGGGTTTTGCCGAAACCTTTACCGCTGCACAGAAGTCATCACAGGCAAATGACTGCCAAAGCGATCCAGTTTGACGGCTGCTTCCAGTCGCCCCAAAGAATGTGCCGACTCAGCATCCAAGAAGCCCGCACCGCCAGCTGCTCTCACAGCTCCTAAGCCCGAGCCTCGTCAACGCTCCCGCTCTGCCGGACGCTACCCATTTCATAAACGCCAAGGGCCCCGACCCAAGATAGCGTTGGACCCTGCGCCTCATCCTGATCTGTGGGACAGGAAGAGGAAGGGGCTTCTGTAACCTCTCGAGCACTGTTATGGCCTTTGGCCAGGCATGTACTGGCCATCGGGACTACCGGGAGATTTTCGTGGGCCGCGGTCTGGTTGGGCCGGTGCGTTATGTATTGTTTTTAAATCATTATTAATCGTAAATATATTCGTAAGTATATTGTTGTATAGTGCAATTCCGGGCTTATGCGCCTCTCTCATGAAGCCGCATGCAGCGAGGACAGGTCTAAACCTGGGATGAGCACACGTGACGTGTTCACTGAGTATTGGCCAATCAGACTCAAGTTCTAGCCTTGAAAAGCGCCCGCTTTACAAACTGCCTCGATGTAATGATGTGCAACGAAATTCAATATGTTAAAGAATAAAATCTCGAAGCGTAAAGGAGGGGGCCGAGAAGTTGAGAGAGAGAGAAAACGACAAGCACTTGAGGCAGATTCCACCAAATGTGTCAAGATAAATGAATTATTTGCTGGAAGGCACGGCAAAAGACTTCAGTGAAGATGTCAGCAGGGCGATAGGCGTGGGAAGTGGGGGTGCTGAGGGTGCTGCAGCACCCCCTGTTTTTTTCTGTGGGCAACTGTTTAACTGTTGGAAAAAATACTAATAGTAAAAAAAAAAAATTTAAAAGTAAATCGGCTTCTATTTTACACTAAAAAAAGTGTTAGTAGTTGTTATTGTTTGGGGGTTTTTTTTGTGCTAGTAAAGTTTAAGTAGGTGGTTTTTTTGTTGTATTTTGGGTTTGTTTGTCTGGCAAAGCAGGTGTTATTCTGTTCCTTTTGACGCAATCGACTTGGGTTCGAATCTCCCTTTTGGCGAACTGTTTTTCTCCCTTTTCACACTTCAAATCACATCAGAAAAGCATTTATTTTTAATAGAATTGAAGAAAATTGAAAATAAAGTATTGGGTAGGTGTAGGGAGGGTTTTTTCCCCAGTAAGGAGGCATCCATTTAATAATTAGAATTAAAATTTACACTCAACTCATACTGGTTTATAATGTATTACAATGCTGAGGTGCATATAACTGTAACTATTTGCAATAAGTAATCATCCTACTATTTTCAATCGTTGCCCCCCTAACGATTGAAAGATTTTACTAATTATTTGGTTAATTAATAAAGTTTTCAACTCAAAAGTAAATATGCACATAAAGTAGTTATTTTCATAAATGTTATTGTTATTGTAAGTAAATTAATAAATAAAATCAAACTTACTAATAGGCTTTCCCAATCTTATTTGTGTAAGAAGTTGTTCGCGTGACGAATCAGCATTTTAGCGGATAATAGCATTTGCATGCATGTTGCATGACAAGAATGGATATTAAGTGTTTTTTTTTATATTATTCAATAACTGCAGCGTAATCTGTACCTAACCAAAATAAAGACAGGAGCTAGATGCCCGACTCCAGACCCGGACAGCCTCATAAAGGTGATCCATTAGACGCTCCCTTAGCGGCTCAGTGTTGAACATTTATGTCAGGAAAAGGACCATTTACATCCAAATGTAATTTGATGCACACAGAACACAACCTAGAAATATATTTCAGAATATAAACTGCTTAATCGGCCATTTTCAGTAAGATTTAACGTTACTAAATGTTTGTATGCCTGTGCGTTTAACTGGAATAATGTCCAACAGATATCTGTTTTAAAGCAGTGGGTAATTCACTGCTGATTGTTTGCTTAAAGTCTACTTTGCGATTCTGTTGGCAAACATGTTTATGGTGCATTCTATTCAACGTGTTTTATTGCTAGTGCAGCAGAAATAGACAGCGCAGCCTTTACAAGTAGGGCCGTTACATAGTCAACGCGAGCAACGCGAGTGACGCGCTCTTTCATAGTCTAAACAGTGGAACGCAAGCGTCACAGGCGATGCGTGTATGCAATACACCGCTCACGCAACGGGGTAGTAGAGTCGGGTGATATTAGTAGAGTCGGGTCACGTGATATTCAGATCAAAATGGCAACTGAAGAGGAGTGCATGCTGATTTTACATCGGCGTTAACAAAGGCAGCGCAGAGATAGGCGGTAGTATGTTCGCCCTTTAAATCATGGACACCGTTTTTTTCTAGTTCCGTTTTCACCTTATCTATGGGTTTTCCCATCACGGTTGCAAACCTCTCTCCAGGCATTTTCCAACGCTATTTTATTGGAGTATAATTGCGATGAACTATCATAAATGTGGATGTATACGTATAAGCTTGCATAATTTTTCCTCTTCGCCCGCCATTGTATTCAAACCTTCTTCTTCTGTAAACATAATATACTTGAATTAATGTACAATACATGCAATGTCTCCCCCACCGACAACGCATAGTATTGTGTGCATCGGCGCGTCGCGTATCAAAAAATAGGACGACACATTTGGCTACGCACCGACGCATAATGGCGGCCGAAGCGTAGCGATGCATAGCCTTGCGGATGCGGATGCGTACCGATGCGTTGACTATGTAACGGCCCTAATGCGTGCAATGTATCTGGTTGCCATGACAACCTCACTAATCATAGTAAAACAGCTTTTCATGGTACATGGATTGTGACTTTGTACGTTTACTACAGAAAATGCTAAAATGTATTTAAAAGTTTGACTAACAAAAAATCTCGACCCCCCCCCCCCCACGCGTACAGCACCCCCAACCTAAAAAATCTTCCCGCGCCCCTGTGGGCGGGCCTGACTGCTGAGGTGAGACAGACATTTAATGATACACGTAGGCTACTGCATTGTTTTGTTTCAAACAGTTATGATATTCCAGCTGTAATAGGCCACCTCACTGATCTATATAAATGACCATTTAAAATTCTCAGCTCCCAGGTTCTGTCCATTTTATTACGAAATTCAGACAATACAGTTTTGGCGCTAGAAAATGTGACGTGACATCGCTTTAGCGCCTCAGTTCAAGTAAACCGATCATCTGTTACTTTTTGTTTAAGATACAGTACAACTTACCGAAAGGTATATATGCCTCTTAAATAATATCGATCAATCAGTCAATAAAACAGCAGGAGGAGAACAATTATGTCACAGAACGTTACATTTACCTCAAGAAAGCAATTTAAGACCATAGCAGGTTAGTTGAGAAAAATAGCCATAGAAAGGAGTATTTTGCTAAATATGTGCACTACATTACATATTTATTATATTTTCACTTGTGTCATTAAATAATTGTTATAATTAAAACTGCATTATATTTAATTTTAACTAGTTATTTGAAACCTTTAATAATACCAGCTGATGCTCTGTCTCTGTATGTTTACAGCATTTATGTGAGATATATTTTCTCAATTTGTAATCAATTGAGAAAAAAAAAATCCCTTTAAGTGCCAGGCAGAAGCCTTAAACCTACCTTCGGTCTGTGTCATTAATGTGAACAAAAGACAAAGAGAAATAACTCACTGCTCTTGACTAACAGCTTTAACAAGGATATCTTTAACAAGGATATATATATATATACATACACACATATGTACATATATATATATGTATGTATGTTAAGTGAAGTATTTTACATTTGATTATGCAATATCTGTACCTGAAACGGTGCTATTTATGATATTTTTTTCTTATTTTATTACTGACTGTTCACTTGTCTTCAGTAATGTTTGAACTTGGTTTTGATAGTAAATAAATTCTAATCAGTAATTTTACATGCAGATTAATGTATTGTATGTTTACATGCATAGTGGGCCGGTCTGGATGAAGTCCAGGGCTGATTTTTTGTCCCAGTCCAGCCCTGCCTTTGGCCTGTCTTTGCTTGTTCTCTTGCCCCTCCTCTATTTTCAGACTTAATTGTTGTCACCTGAGAAGAATGGTGTTTAAATAGGATCTTCGCTGCTGGATTGGTCTCTCTCTTCCTGCGGGGGTTCTGGTGGCTAGAAGCTTGAACGCTGCTCGGTCGACCTGTTCAGGCCCATGGCTCGCTCGGGACGCCAGCATTCTTCACAGATCCACATTTGAGTTTATTTAAGTTTATGTCTTCTATGTTACACTCAACACTTGCACTTATACACCTCATACATCCATGCATTTGCCCTACATTACTGATATTGAGATTTACACACCCCATATTTGGGTTTTGTTGTTTAAACTTGTGTTAGATACACAATAAATTTATGTTTTGCACCGTTTGTTTGTGGCATGGTCTCTTGTCTTTTGTTATGGCTCTGAGTTAGTCGTAACAAGCACCCTGTTCAGTTCTGGGTGTCAATGGCAGTGTGTTTGTGACCAAAAATATTGTTGTGAACATAGGGCCCATTCTAACTGCGTCCACACAACCAGCCACTGTTATAGCGAGAAAAATAAAAACAAGCATTTTTCAAAAAGAGAGAAAATTTCCTCTTCCACTCATTACAAGCATCGACTCCCCAATTGGAGGCTCACCATTCGAACCAATCCAACCCCTTGCCATGCAGGCCGAGGCCTGGCAGGCCATCCCCAGAGTGTCAGACTGGGTTACGGGGATAATAAAACGAGGTTATACACTCCTAATTGACTCGAAGACCCCCGCTATTTAGCGGGGTGGTCCCTGCTGGCAAAAGGGGCAGTAGAAACAGTTCCCCCAGCCAAGAGCGAGTCAGGCTTCTACAGCTGTTACTTCCTCGTCACCAAAAAGGATGGCGGCCTAAGGCCCATCCTCAATCTCAGGCACTTGAATCATGCTCTCATGAGACGGCCGTTCAAGATGATTACATTGAAACAGATCCTCTCGCAAGTATGCCCAGGGGACTGGATCTTTTCACTGGACCTGAAAGACGCATACTTTCACATCCAGATAGCCCCCCATCACAGACATTTCTTGAGATTCGCCTTTGAGGGAGTGGTTTATCAGTACACAGTCCTTTCCTTTTGACTTGCCCTAGCTCCTTGCACTTTTACAAAGTGCATGGATGCAGCTCTTTCCCCGCTGAGACAGATGGGAATCAGCATTCTGAATTATCTCAATGACTGGCTCATTCTGGCCCAGTCAGAGAACAAGCTACTATCTCTCACCGATCCCGCCTCCTCAGCCACCTGGAATGCCTGGGACTCAGGGTCAATTTTGCCAAGAAGGCACTGTTTCCCCAGCTAATGGATATCATTCCTAGGAACAGTTTTAGACTCAGCCCAAATGATGAGGGTCCCCTGATGCCAGAACGGGTGGCCCAGCAGCTTGTGATTCCAGAACTATTGCATCTCAAGGCCTTTCTGGCCCATTCTGTGTGGTCCGGTACTTCTCTCCTCAAAGTGCCTCTTCACACTGCTGGAGCGCCTGTTGGAATGGGCTCAGCTCAACTTGCGCTCGCTGAGAGCAGCGCATGTACCGGGCAGGTTGAACCAAGGAGCAGACATGCTGTCTTGGAGCAACGTCCCCCCGGGGGGAGTAGACGATCCACCCTCAAATGGTTCAGAAAATCTGGGAGATCTTCGGCAGGGCAGAGGTTGACCTCTTCGCCTCAGAAGACAACTCTCATTGCCCAACTTACTTTTCAAAGGACAGGGACGCGTTGGCCCATGATTGGCCGAACCTCCTCCTTTATGCTTTTCCCCCAATCGCTCTAATTCCACAGGTAATCAGATGAGTCAGGGAACACAGACACAATTTTGTGTTAAATGGCCCCTCTCTGGAGGAACCAACACTGGTTTGCAGAGCTGTACTGGCTGCTCTCGGCAGCCCTGTCGCCCATTCCCCTGAAATGAAACCTCCTCTCTCAGGCGAACAGAACGATATGGCATCCCCAGCCTGAGCTGTGGGCTCTGCACCTTTGGCCTCTTGATGGGAGCTTGCAAACCTCCTCGAGAATGTGCTAAACACAATCTCTCAGTCTAGAGCACAGCCTACAAGACGCCTCTATGCCTTTAAATGGTCCACCTGGTGTGCAGCCTGTGGCGCAGACCCAATCTCCTGTGACATATCTCTGTATTGTCCTTCCTGAAAGAGCTGTTGGATTAGGGTTGTTCCCCTTCCATGCTCAAGGTCTATTTAGCAGCCATAGCAGCCTCTAACGCTTCTGTAGCTGGCCAATCAGTGGGCAGGAACAACATAGTTGTTCATTTTCAGAAGGGGTCTAGAAGGCTCAACCCACCTCGCCCCATCACCCTCCCTACATGGTGCTGCCCATTTGAGGCCGCTAGAGTCCATTGACCTTTGTCTACTGACGCTTAAGACTGCTTTGCTACTAGCATTATCATCGGTAAAGTATATGGGAGATCTGCAGGCGCTATCTGTGAGCCCCACCTGCCTTGCCTTAATTCGGACCCAACAACTCCAAAGTCGTCCTGAAACCAAGGCATGGTTTACCTAAGGTACCTAACTCATTCAGAGCAACAGGCTCATCCTCCTTCGGAGCAGGAGCAAGAGTTGAATTTACTCTGCCCCGTCAGGGCGTTGAAAGTCTATGTTGAGCGCTCCGCCCCATTCAGGAAGTCGGATCAGCTATTTATATGCTTCGGTGGCCGCACCAAGGGGTTCTCCTGTCACGAAGCAGAGACTTTTCCAAATGGATAATTGATGCTATTATGCTAGCATACATTTATTTTTGCGTTCAATACTCAATGGGAGTAAGAGCCCCACTCAACCAGAGGCGTTGCCTCTTCCTGGGCCTGGTCTGGCGTTGTGCGGCTGGGCCTCGCCATCCACATTTGCCAAGTTTTATAATCTGTACATCCAGGCCTTACAGGCTGGGGCCCTTTCTGCATAAACAGGGCACTCTGTCATATGACAAAACCAGTGCTTGGCATTTGCCTTCTTCATGTATGCTCTTGGCCCTCACTGAGTTCCAATGTTGTACTAAATTATCTTAGGACAATTATACAAGACCTTTCTGAGTTTGGCCCTACTGCCTCCTGCAGGGCTTCCCTGCAAAATACTTGGTCCCTCTGGGCCCCCCTTGGGTCCTTAAGGCAAGTTCAAGTATTAGTCATTCCTATAGCATAGCACGGCGCGATTGTACTGGTTCCCCAAAGCATCTTAACAGACACAGTATGACTGAAGTATCAATTACTAACGTAACCTCGGTTTCCTGAGATACGGAACGAGTACTGCGTACTTTTCCATGCACCCCGTTCAGTCTAAGTAACCTGAGGATCCTACCGTGAAATCCCTGATTATATAGCCAGATGACCCGACGGGCTTTGTCGCCATGGCTCATGCAGCTCCGCTAACGTAATTTGCTCAAACACAGGCAAGAATTAAAAAGTAATGCAATTTATAAACTTTAGTGACAATGTGAGTACATTTTCTACTTATCTGAATCATTAGACAGTCCTGACATTGTGTGAACGATATTCTGAGGTGATGCACTATCAGTCTAAAGTGAAAATGGTTTGTGGGAACAGCATTTCCATTTTACACCAATCTAAACTGTTAAACAAAACATCTTATAAGTTTTTGAAGGACTTTGTAATATTTGTAATATTGCACCATATAACACTGACATTGTGGGAGCAACAATGAGGAGGTGTACTGGTTATGTGAAGTCAAAGTGGTCTTTGGAAACAGGGAGATTCCTTTATAAACAAATCCAAATTGACAGACAAAGCAGCTTAAATATGAGTTTTTAGATTACTTTGATTTTGAAATTATACATCAGATAGTCCTGACATTGTGTGGGTGAATCTCTGAGCAGGTGTACTATCACTCTGAAGTGAAAATAGTCTGTGGAAACAGGGAGTTTAATTTGTATACCTATCAGTTTTGACAGACAAAATCGTTTTGGGGGGACGTTTATTCTGTAATTACACATCAGATCCAGATATTTGTGGGAGTGACATTCTGGAGTGCTGTATTATTCATCTGAATTGAAACAGGTCTGTGGAAACAGGGAGTTTCCTTTTTAGAGCCATTCAAAAATCACAGGCTGAGAACTGGGGTGTGGGCAGAAATATGAGTTTCCTTTTAGAGCCATTCAAAATCACAGGGCAGATTTTATTGCGTAATGCAAAATCAGATCATCCTGCAACTGGCTGAGGGACACCCTGGTATGGGACAATTAATCTGAATTGAAATTAGTCTGTGGAAACAGGGAGTTTCCTTTTTAGAGCTATTCAAAATCACAGGCAGAACAGATCAAATATGAGATTTTGGAGGGCTTTTATTCTGTAATGCTACATCAGATCGTCCTGAAACTGGCTGAGGGACACCCTGGGGTCCAGGACTATTAATCTGAATTGAAATTAGTCTGTGGAAACAGGGAGTGTCCTTTTTTTTTTTTAGAGCCATTCAAAATCAAAGACAAAACAGGTCATATATGAGCTTTTGGAGGGCTTTTATTTTGTAATGCAACATCAGATCGTCCTTAAACTGGCTGAGTGACACCCTGGGCGTACTGGACACTTAAACTGAATTGAAATTAGTCTGTGGAAACAGGAGTTTCCTTTTTAGAGCTATTCAAAATCACAGGCAGAACAGGTCATATATAAGATTTTTGAGGGCTTTTATTATGTAATTCAACATCAGATCATCCTGAAACTGGCTGAGGGACACCCTGGGGTACTGGCCTACTAATCTGAATTGAAATTAGTCTGTGGAAACAGGGAGTTTCCTTTTTAGAGCTATTCAAAAATCACAGGCAGAACAGGTGAAATATGAGAATTTTAGAGGGCTTTTATTATGTAATGCAACATCAGATCATCCTGAAACTGCCTGAGGGACACCCTGGGGTACTGGACTACTAATCTGAATTGAAAATTAGTCTGTGGAAAACAGGGAGTTTGGTTTTTAGAGCCATTCAAAATCACAGGCAGAACAGGTGAAATATAAGATTTTGGATGGGCTTTTATTATGTAATGCAACATCAGATCATCCTGGAACTGGCTGAGGGGACACCCTGGGGTACTGGACTATGAATCTGAATTGAAATTAGTCTGTGGAAACAGGGAGTTTCCTTTTTGGAGCTATTCAAATTCACAGGCAGAACAGATGATATATGAGATCTTGGAGGGCTTTTATTCTGTAATGCAACATCAGATCATCCTGAAACTGGCTGAGGGACACCCTGGGGTACTGGACTACGAATCTGAATTGAAATTAGTCTGTGGAAACAGGGAGTTTCCTTTTTAGAGCTATTCAAAATCACAGGCAGAACAGGAGAAAATATGAGATTTTGGATGGCTTTTATTCTGTAATGCAACATCAGATCGTCTTGAAACTGGCTGAGGGACACCCTGGGGTACTGGACTATGAATCTGAATTGAAATTAGTCTGTGGAAACAGGGAGTTTCCTTTTTAGAGCCATTCAAAATCACAGGCAGAACAGGTGAATATAAGATTTTTGAGGGCGTTTATTATGTAATGCAACATCAGATCATCCTGAAACTGGCTGAGGGCACCCTGGGGTACTGGACTACTAATCTGAATTGACATTAATCTGTGGAAACAGGGAGTTTCCTTTTTAGAGCTATTCAAAATCACAGGCAGAACAGGTGAAATTGAGATTTTGGAGGGCTTTTATTATGTAATGCAACATCAAATCATCCTAGAACTGGCTGAGGGACACCATGGGGTACTGGACTATGAATCTGAATTGAAATTAGTCTGTGGAAACAGGGAGTTTTTCCTTTTTAGAGCCATTCAAAATCACAGGCAGAACAGGTGAAATTGAGATTTTGGAGGGCTTTTATTATGTAATGCAACATCAGATCATTCTGGAACTGGCTGAGGGACACCCTGGGGTACTGGACTACTAATTTGAATTGAAATTAGTCTGTGGAAACAAGGGAGTTTTCCTTTTTAGAGCCATTCAAAATCACAGGCAGAACAGGTGAAATATAAGATTTTTGAGGGCTTTTATTATGTAATGCAACATCGGATCGTCTATCCACTGGCTGAGGGACACCCTGGGGTACTGGACTATTAATCTGAATTGAAATTAGTCTGTGGAAACAGGGAAGTTTCCTTTATATAGCCATTCAAAATCACAGGCAGAACAGGTGAAATTGAGATTTTGGAGGGCTTTTATTATGTAATGCAACATCAGATCATCCTGAAACTGTCTGATGGACACCCTGGGGTACTGGACTACTAATCTGAATTGAAATTAGTCTGTGGAAACAGGGAGTTTCCTTTTTAGAGCTATTCAAAATCACAGGCAGAACAGGTGAAATTGAGATTTTGGAGGGCTTTTATTATGTAATGCAACATCAGATCATCAGATCTGAGGGACACCCTGGGGACAACTAATCTGAATTGAAATTAGTCTGTGGAAACAGGGAGTTTCCTTTTTAGAGCCATTCAAAATCACAGGCAGAACAGGTGAAATATATGATTTTTGAGGGCTTTTATTATGTAATGTAACATCAGATCGTCTTGAAAATGGCTGAGGGACACCCTGGGGTACTGGACTATAAATCTGAATTGAAATTAGTCTGTGGAAACAGGAAGTTTCCTTTATAGATCCATTCAAAATCACAGGCAGAACAGATCATATATGAGATTTTGGAGGGGTTTTTTTTATGTAATGCAACATCAGATCATCCTGAAACTGGCTGAGGGACACCCTGGGGTACTCGACTACTAATCTGAATTGAAATTAGTCTGTGGAAACAGGAGTTTCCTTTTTAGAGCTATTCAAAATCACAGGCAGAAACAGGTGGAAATTGAGAGAGGGCTTTTATTATGTAATGCAACATCAGATCATCCTGGAACTGACTGAGGGACACCCTTTACTGGACTATTAATCTGTGAAATTAGTCTGTGGAAACAGGGAGTTTTGTTTTCAGAGCTATTAAAAATCACAGGCAGATCAGGTAGAATATGAGATTTTGAGGGCTTTTATTATGTATTGCAACATCTAGATCATCCTGAACTGGCTGTGGGACACCCTGGGGTACTGGATTACTAATCTGACTTGAAATTAGTCTGTGGAAACAGGGAGTTTTGTTTTCAGAGCTATTCAAAATCACAGGCAGATCAGGTAGAATATGAGATTTTGGAGGGCTTTTATTATGTAATGCAACATCAGATCATTCTGGAACTGGCTGAGGGACACCCTGGGGTACTGGACTACTAATGTGAATTGAAATTAGTCTGTGGAAACAGGGAGTTTCCTTTTTCAGAGCTATTCAAAATCACAGGCAGAACAGTGAAATTGAGATTTTGGAGGGCTTTTTATTATGTAATGCAACATCAGATCATCCTGAAACTGGCTGATGGACACCCTGGGGTACTGGACTACTAATCTGAATTGAAATTAGTCTGTGGAAAACAGGGAGTTTTCCTTTTATAGAGCTATTCAAAATCACAGGCAGAACAGGTTAAATTGAGATTTTGGAGGGCTTTTATTATGTAATGCAACATCAGATCATCCTGAAACTGTCTGAGGGACACCCTGGGGTACTGAACTATTAATCTAAATTGAAATTAGTCTGTGCAAACAGGGAGTTTCCTTTTTAGAGCCATTCAAAATCACAGGCAGAACAGGTGAAATATAAGATTTTTGCGGGCTTTTATTATGTAATGTAACATCAGATCGTCTTGAAAATGGCTGAGGGACACCCTGGGGAACTGGACTATTAATCTGAATTGAAATTAGTCTGTGGAAACAGGAAGTTTCCTTTATAGAGCCATTCAAAATCACAGGCAGAACAGATCATATATGAGATCTTGGAGGGCTTTTATTATGTAATGCAACATCAGATCATCCTAAAACTGGCTGAGGGACACCCTGGGGTACTGGACTATTAATCTGAATTGAAATTAGTCTGTGGAAACAGGGAGTTTCCTTTTTAGAGCTATTCAAAATCACAGGCAGAACAGGTCAAATATAAGATTTTGGAGGGCTTTTATTATGTAATGCCACATCAGATCAGCCTGAAACTGTCTGAGGGACACCCTGGGGTACTGGACTACTAATCTGAATTGAAATTAGTCTGTGGAAACAGGGAGTTTTTGTTTTCAGAGCTATTCAAAATCACAGGCAGATCAGGTAGAATATAAGATTTTGGAGGGCTTTTATTATGTAATGCAACATCAGATCATTCCTGGAACTGGCTGAGGGACACCCTGGGCACTTGACTACTAATCTGAATTGAAATTAGTCTGTGGAAACAGGGAGTTTCCTTTTTAGAGCTATTCAAAATCACAGGAAGAACAGGTGAAATATAAGATTTTGGAGGGCTTTTATTATGGTAATGCAACATCAGATCATTCTGAATCTGGCTGAGGGACACCCTGGGGGTACTGCATTAATGTAAATTAATCTGTTTTTTAATTAATTTATTGGCGGCTTTTTTATTTATCATCTCATATCAGGCCTTTTTAATGACTTAATGAATGAATGAATTGATTAATGTATTTATTAATTTTAATATAAGACCTTTTTTAAAATGATTTTAGTAATTGATGTCATTCATTTCAGACCTTTTTTTAATTCATTCCTTCATTCATTCAATATGTGCAGAGAAACTGGCTCAATAAATGAAAGCCAAAGATGACTTTTCGTCTGATCTGGGGTATTACGCACTATTACCGTAAAGAGTAGTATATGCGCCCACCACAAAATAACGTGGGCGGCTAGAATGACCGTGTTTTTTTCAAAGTGGAGGCTGGCCTGCCGCAGTATCAGGTACCACAGAGCCCCGCGAGAGAGCTTTTCCTGTGACACCGGTGAGATGACCGCCGGTGATGACATTAGAGACTCCGCCGTAAGACATATCTAGCATTTATTGTGTATATATGGGCAAAAACAGCTGGGAACAGTGATCTCTGATGTGAGCACAGTGCAATGTCGAGGGGAAAAGCCTAGTAAATGGCCCAACCCTGAAGAAGTTAAAATAAACATGTAATAATTCAAATTATTTTATTATAATAGTAATATTCATATTATAAAAGTGTAGTCTCATTTGTTTTTATGAGAACATGCATATTCCAGTTCATAACATGACAAACTTTAAATGTGCATTTAAAAATGTAGTGAAAGGCTCAAAAGAACCAAAAGCTCCTTTAAAAACCCTACTTTTTATGAAAGAGCTTGCTGTGGAGCCCATGAACACATCATGAACATTGGTGGGAGCAGCTGTTCTTCACAAGTTTTTGCAGAGCATCAGTGGTGTATTTCATGAGTTTGAGGTAGTGGATGTTCACTGCATACAGACCCATTAGGAGTCCAAATGCGTCAGTTTCTTTCACAACATCCTTAATTTCACTGGATGGCTGGAAAAACACAAAATATTACAATACTTATTAAAATTATAACAACTGAACACACATATGTACATACACTATTAAAGTTGTATGTTTTGTTAAAAGGACAGCTACTAATAAATGAAAATTGCCATTCACCCTCAAGTGGAAGATATTTAGAAAATATTACAAAACCAAACATGAAAGTCAAAAGTAAATGGTTCTCCTCAACTGTTTCAGTTACAAACATTCAAAATAACTCCTGTATTCAACTGTTAAAAGCCTGTACAAATTTCTTTGTTCTGCTGAACACGAAGACTTTAAAATCCCAATGGGAAAGAAAATACACCCCCGGTACCAACTAGGCTAAAAAAGGGGAAAAAAATGTGCATGTTATTTTCTTTACCTGTATTCTACATTATTTCTGAATGTCATAAATTGTGACAAACCAATGCAAAATATTCATATGATCCTTAATCCAATTTAGCCTGCTTGCAATTCAGTCTAATCTGTCCCACAGTTTTAATAATGATCTGAAAACATCTTGGTGTAAAGAGTAGGGACTGGTCACGATTTTCAAATATTCAGTTAGCTGATTTAATAATAGATTATTGAATAGGCTGGGTTTATTTTTTTTTTTTGATTATTTTTGATTTTTTTATGTGTTGGTGTAAAGTTTGTGTTTGGGTAAGGTGGCGCCGCCAATAACGCACCTAAAAGCTGTCAGAGACATCAGAAGAACAACAACATTGTCTCACACGCATATTGTAGATTTGCTAAAATTTGTTAAAATTAATGTTCACATAAGTCACGTCATTCAGGCTGTTCACACTATGTTTTAATGTGTTTAGACCTATAAAGTCATTATGACTGATATTCATGGATGAATTAATTACACTTTGTTTTTATGTTTTTAGACTGAAATGGGAAAATCCTAGCCTTATGAGCAGTTTATGCTAATCGACGGACCGTTATCTTATTAAGGACTGTCATTCAGTTATAGTATTTAAATATGTTTCAGCACGTTACAATCATATGGCGTGAGCTTAGATGGCCTATTCCCTTACGAATTAAACCGTTTGTTAACATACAGACTGAAAGCGTTAATGATCTCTTACCCTTTTATGGGTGTATAGCCCATGAGTGCGTGCATGCGGGGGAGGGGTGCGATTTTCGAATTCCCTTCGAATAATACCCAGTGATTTTCAAATAATATTTTTGCTTGAAATGCCCATCCCTAGTAAAGAGGTATTCCTTTTAAATAATAGTCTGTTGCACTGCATGTTCAGAGTAAAGCATGACTCTTAAAGGGTTAGTTAACCCAAAAATGCATGTTTTTCTCTCCCTCATGGCATTGTAGGTGTGAATGACTTCCTTCTTTCAGATGAATCAAATCGGATTATATTAAAAATTATCCCTGCTCTTCCAAGCTTCATAATGGCAGTAGGCAGGTGTTTTTTTTTTCAACAGTCCATAAGCAGGGTGTTTTTTTTTGTGTTTTTATTATAGAAAGTGCCTCACACGGCTCCAGGGGGTGAACGAAAGTGAAAAAAAGATGAAAGTCGTGACATTTGTCAAGTATGGTAACCCATACTCTGAATTGGTGCTCTGGATTTAACCCGTCCAAGTGCACACACACAGCAGTGAGAAGTGAAGTGATAACACCCGCAGTGGGCAGCTATATATCCAGCGCCTGGGGAGCAACTGGGGGTTCAGTGCCTTGCTCAAGGGCACTTCAGCCATGGGTATTGAGGGTGGAAGAGAGCGCTGTTCATTCACTCCCCAAACCCCAGGAGGCCTTTATTCACCCCCCAGAGCCATGTGAGGCACATTTTATGGATGGATGGGTGCACTTTATTTGACTAATTTTGAAAAAACTCAGAGCAGTGTGATGTGAGGCACATTTTATGGATGGAAACAGCTTCATAGGTGTGATTGGCAAAGGACAAAAAAGCTATACACCGTATAGCGAAACTATACGGTGGACTTACCCACCCCCACCCCCCCACACCGTGACATAATTTATATACATTTAATGAAAAATTTGCAAACAGTGCACACTGAATTAAACTACTTCTGTTTCTTGGCAGCAGTGGTTGTCACAGTACCAAAATTTCAGTATTCGGTACCGATACCAGTAAAAATCCACGGTACCAAAGCAAAACACAATAACATAATTAAAAAAGTTTGAAAACATTTTAGAGTTATTCAGCGAAGAATAACATCTAAGTTAGCTAAAAAATAAATAAAAAAAGACCCAGAACTGCTTTTCTGACTGATATGACATAATGTTAACTATTTGTTCATTCTCTAAAACGCATATCTTAGATTCATAATTCATTTAAAAGCCTCTTGTGTGTAAAAATAGTAAATAGCATCATGTCCTCTTGTTTTTTTTTTATCCTTATAAAAGTTATAGGAGCATTAAATAGTTAATAAAGAAACTTCATTCTAATGCTCAGTATATTTATAGTAGTTATAATTCATTATACGATTAACTACTCTAATAACAGCATTCATTTCAATCCGACATTCAAATGAAAATATTTAATAATATTCATAACAGAAGCAGTGTTTTTCCACAGTCTCCACTCTATTTTTGGCGGCATATATATGCAAATCCATTTTCTATCAGCAGGAGGCGCTTGTAGAGCGCGAGAGAGGTTTCCTCAGTAACGGCTGTAATCAGATAAGAGCTCCTTTCCTTAATTTTCCTCCTTTTGATGTAGTCATGTCTCACTGCTTTTATGAAGAGAGCGCATCTGCGCACCTTTCAGATAGCGCATCAAGAACCGGGTTGACTGGGCGCTCGGTACCACCGGTACTTTTTACAACACTACTTGGCAGCAAGCTTTTTCAATGCTTTAAGCCGCAGCTTTTGATAAGTCAGAATACAAGGTTATGCAAATGCAAGGTTACGAATGCTCGCCGCAATTCCACGCGCTTTTCCAAAAAAATTTACTTGACATGAACGCGTTCTCTACGTGCTACTTAAGAGTCGATGTCCATTCGCGAAATTACAGCTGAAATATAACCTATGGAATCGTAAGATACGTTGTTATCGGGAAACTCGACCCAGATCAGTTTTAAGCATTCATTAAAGTGAATCGGTTCAAAGGAGTCATTAGTTCGCAAATCAAACGTGTCATTAGTGGACAGATATGCTCATATGCTCCGCACATATAACGTTACTCCCAAATATATTTTTAGGTTGCACAGATTAAATTTCAGGAGCATATGCAACAAAAATGTTGGCAATTTCGAGCCTTGTAGAAGCTGCTAAGCTTCTAGCTAGAAGTAAGCAATAACCCACATGGCGTTACTTTGCTAAGTTAGCCCAGAATCGTTTAACATTAATGTTATGGAATCATGACAAAAATGATCAATAGATTGGTTAAATTTTTACTAGACCTGCATATAAAAATGAAAGACAATATATTGGATTTGATCACCTGAATCATCCGTGTTCACTGTCTTCGTCAGTCAACTGAAGCGGTTCACGTGAGTAGATGCTTGGGTGTGTGCGCATTCATAACGGTGCGCGTACACTTTGAACTTCAGTCGTGACACATGATTGGACTACTTGCGGAGTGACGGCATGAATCAGAGGCACAAAAAACGTTGACATTATGGTCATTATGTTTACCAATACCCATCCCATCGCAACCCCCCCCCCCTTTTTTTTTTTTTTTTTTTTTTTTTTTTTGCAAGATTTACGAGAGCATCATTTTCAGGTCGGAAAAGCCGGATTTCCGGATTTTTCCGGAAGAATCACACCCCTGCCATTAAACAGCTTGAAAGAGCCAGGACAATTTTTAGTTTAACTCAGATTGGATTTGTCTGAAAGAAGAAAGTCATATTCACCTAAGATGCCTTGAGAATGAGTAAAACATGAGGTAATTTTCCTTTTTGGTGAACTAACCCTTTAAGCAAAGTTGCTAATGGCCAAAATGCCAGCAATGAACATTTTTAGGATTGACAACAGCATTCAGCAAAATAATAAAGAATGGCAATGTCTATAAACAGGGTTTCTGCTGGTTTTGTGAAGATAAATTCAAGACTTTATAACAACCTTTTAAATACCAATTATAAAAAAAAAAAAAATCAAGGAATAAACTGAAGGGAAAATAATACATCAATTTATGTTCTCTAAATTTTTAAGCTGTTTTCCAGTGCAAATATCTAAAATTTTCTTAAAGGGTTCACCTCAAGATGGTTAGAAAGAAAGAAAGAAAGAAAGAAAGAAAGAAAGAAAGAAAGAAAGAAAGGGAGAAAATTGTCATCACTTACACAAATCCCAGATAGTCTAACGCAGCACACAACCCTACAACGTGTTACAACCCCAGATCACAACGATTTATTCTTCTATTACCAGGACCACATCACTGCAGACTGATGGTGCTCACTTTGGTCTACAACGCCCGTGATCCCAACAGGCATGTCTTTGATGAATTTCTGCTCCGAGTCTGTGTGCTTTAATAAAAACAAAAGGAAGCATTAAATTGTGCCTTACAATCGTAAAGCTTATAGACTCCAATAAATGTGCATTTATAAATAAATAAATTTACTTACAACTTTGTCCAAACTCTACAATGTGAATGTCATTTCCATTATGTCTGCAAAGCATTTTGAGGGATACAACTGCAAAAGGACTCGCTGCGGTCCATCCACAAGATTATTGAATTCTGCGCTGATCTTCAGTCATTCCAAAATATCATAAACATGAAAAATACAGAAACATGTCAAAACACTGTAAATAATAACATAAATATATAAATAAATCTGTATTGACAAGTTTGTTTTAATTACCTAAGACAAACTTTACCATCCAGACCATGCTTTTAAATTACACAACACAGAATTATAACAAAATGAAAGGAAATTTAACACATTTGTGTCTATCCTTATTGTATGGCTATTTATACAAGATACAACTATGCTATTATTACTGTTATTCTAAAATATATAGTTTTGAACGTATGCAATTTACTTATAACTTATGACCGTATATTCACCATAGACTGTATAAAAACAGATATTCACGCAGCATTACACTGGGTTCTGGTGAGGCACTTGAATGACTAACGTTACTTCAGAAAACTGAAAGAAGAGTTTTGTAACGTTACCTTCAGAACTTCACCTGAACCATAGACTGTAAAAAATCATCTGAACCAAGATTATGTCAGCGATATCAAATATAACGTTGAGTTTACGCGCTCCAGAAGAACTCTGAGGGACATGTTCATTCGTTTCTCTTATAACATGCAGAAAAGAGACAGTTCGAGTAACGTTAGTAATCGTGTTTTTCACCTAATTTTGCATGTATGTATATGCTGACAGATGTCTTAATGGATTATAAAAAGCTGTCAGGGTTAAATAAGGAATTTTTTTTTTTTAATTCCCGCCGTTATAAATCCTCACAGTGATCCGTTTGAGCTCTCGCGCTCTGTTTAACGGTCTCTAACGCAGCTCTGGCCTCAAATAATACATACCTGTATTTGCGTATGAGGAGATGTCGTCACGACACAGCGCCCCGCCCCCAGAGACCGCGTCTCCTCCCCTTTCCGCCATCTTGGGAGGATACCTGCCAGCAAAGTTCATTGTTTACATTGGTAGTAGAGGAGGTTGTCTTCCCAATGTGATCACACCTCAACTCTGGCAAGATAAATGGGATAAGGGGGAAAAAGGTTGCCAATAAAATTCACTGAAGAAGAAGAAGAAGATGCCAATGAGGTTGTCTGAATATTAGGGAGTGGATGGAAAACACTGCTGTGTAAAAAACTGCTCCAGTGTCTCACACGATTGTCGTGGAAACCGTAGGAACCATTTGTTACAGTTTTTTCGTTTCCCTACATGGAAAAAGCATGAGGGAGAGCATGTCTCCGATGTGACAAAGAGACGTCGGATTTCTTGGGTGGCAGCAATTAGAAGAAAGGACATTACTTTCGACCGCATCTCCGAGTCGATGAGAGTGTGTTCTCTGCATTTTCATTCGGGTAAGTTCTCTAAAAATTCTTTAAATGTGTTTATGTTGCCAGCTCTTAAAGTCACGAAGTGCACCTGAAAATTGTTGCCTAGCCTGCTAGCTAACTACAGTGCTAAGCATAAGTGAATACATCCATGCTAAATTTGACTAAAAAGAGGAATAAAAATCATATTTTGTAAATTGATCTTATTGCTTTAATTAAAAAAATTTGGAAAAATCACCCTACCTAGAGATTGGCATGGGGTAGTTTCCAAAAGATCATCTCTCAATGCAAATCAAACCAGCTATTAGGCTAATTGAAATAAACCATGCCAATATCTAGGTATGGTAGTAAGGGTATGTGATGATGTTGGGCTATTTTAATTCCAAAAGCCAAGGGAACTTTATCAGGATGCATAGTATCCTGGATCCATAAAATAACTGGCCTTTAAAAATCTGCCTGTCTCAATGGGAATTTAACATGGGTTGTCCAGACTTATGCACCCTGTGTTTTAAGGAATAACTTTTATTTATTTACGATACATTATTCATTCACAAAGAAAATTGGGTGTCCTTAAAGGTTGGATTTTTTAAATTAAGGCAATTAGATCAATTTCCAAAAGATGATTTTTTTTATTCCTCTTTTTAGGTCAACTTTAGCATGGGTCTATTCACTTATGCTTAGCACTGTATCTACCAAACTGTTGTTTTCTTTGAAAAATACTTGATGGCCAACCATCAGTGTTGTTGTTTTTAACAAACTAGTTGAGATTCTGTTCATGACATTATGCTTGCTTGTCGGTGAAATGAGCTCGCAGTAATGTATTTGCCCCACACAGTGGTTCTCTACACTAACTTTCCCCACTTTAGAGGACATCACAAAGATGCATTGTTCCCTCATGTCCTTAGCCTTTTTTTCTGCAAGATGTTTTAATGTAATGAGTTTTCCAGCTTAAAGAATTGATTCATTTTATGATTTTTTCTTAATCAAATTATTCTGTTCTAGGTAAACCATCATATGAGATGTTGGAGAACCACCCTGACTGGAAACCATCTTTGCGGTTAGGCCACAGTGAAGTTAAGCAAACAGATGAAGTGAGATTTCTGTGACAAGTAAATCGCAGGACCCAGCACCAGGAGCAGCCGCCATCCCCCGGCACAGCACCAGGAGCAGCCGCCATCCCCGGCACAGCACCAGGAGCAGCCGCCATCCCCGGCACAGCACCAGGAGCAGCCGCCATCGCCCCGGCACAGGAATGTGCACTCTGCTCATCTAGACGGGATGTTATCAACAGTCTTTTGAGGAAAACAGAAAGCTGAAGGAGGAGCTTTTGAAGAGTACTAGATGAATGAGAACTTTCTGAGTGGTGATGATACCAGAGTGAAGTACTACATGGGACTTCCGACCTCTCAGTCTCACGCCTTATCTGCCTAAAGGTAGTTTGAAGAAGCTCTCACCCTTTCAGCTTGTCCTGATGACTCTTATGCGCCTTAGACTAGACCTGCCAATACAGCACCTCGGCCGTCTGTTTCGGGTGCACAGGACAACAGGCCAGTGATGCCTTTCACCATACTCTTAGTGTGATGTACTCATGGCTGTCTCCATTGGTGTACTGGCCAACAGCAGAGAAAGTTTATTGACCAGTATGCCACACCATTTTTGTGGAATCATTTGGAAAACATGTGGCTGCAATTGTGGACTGTTTTGAGGTTTTTATTGAAAAACCCTCAAATGTACTTGCAAGGGCACAGACTTTTTCTCAGTATTAACATGCATACACCATGAAATATCTAATTGTGTTTACACCCCAGGGTGTAATTTCTTTCATATCCGAAGGGTGGGGTGGGTGCGCTAGTGACAAACACATAACAGAGCAAAGTGGTTTCCTCCAACAAACTGTTGCCAGGTGACATTGTGCTGGCAGATAGTCTTGTCTGTTTTTATCATTTATACTCACTAAACCCTGAAAGTCAACTACAAACATCACAATTACTTATTCCAATTTCATGTGCCTCATTATTTGTTTTCCATCCAAAACTATTTATATTTACATATTCATGTTCCCAACAGTTTTCTAATACTTTTTGAACTGGATGTATTTCTGAATGCTTTTGCGTTTTTATTTGTGAAGCTCCAGTGGCATCTCATTCATTTCAACCTGTAAAGCTGGTACAGGAGAAGTTTTAAATGCTCCACAGCATAATCGCAATGTCTGGTTTTGTATTTTATTCACCTTATTTAACAGAGATGCTGAGGCTGTTCCATAAATCATACTCCCTTAGTCTAATGTAGACCTTATAAGTGCATAGTATATTCTTTTTAGAGACTTTCTATCAGCTCCCCAATCTATTCCCGCTAAACACCTCGGTACATTTATTCCTCTTTTACATTTATCTACTATCTGTTGAATGTGTTTTGCAAATGTTATCTATGTTCATTTTGTTTTAGAAACTTTATCTAGGTATTTGATCATACAATTTTAACTTAACAACTAATGTTTTCTTCTTTTTTGAAAAACATATTATTTTAGTCTTTTCCACTGATATTCGAAATCCCCAATTACTTGCCCACATTTCAACTTCTTTAAAAGCATACTGCATGCTTTCTTCTACATACAACAAATTTCTACCTCTTTTCCATAAAGCCCCGTCGTCTGCATATAAAGACTTTTCAATCCCTGGTCCAATTGTATAATGGAAAAATATCATTTATCATTATGTTAAACAATATAGGGCTGCACACACTTCCTTGTGGGGTACCATTTTCAATTGCATATTTCTTTGAATACGAAGACCTCATCCTTACTTGAATGGTTCTATCAATTAAAAAATCCTTTATCCAATTATACATTCTACCATTAATATTCATTTTATTCAATTTAATTAAAAGTCCTTCCTTCCACATCATATCATCTGCTTTCTCTATGCCTAAAAACACACCAACTAATACTTCTTTATTAACCTGCGATTTTCTTATATCTGATTCTAGACTTAAAAGTGCATGTGTTTTGTTTCTACCTTTTCTAAAACCACTCTGATGAGGACCTTAAAGATTTTTTGATTCCAGAACATAATTCAGTCTTGCCACTACCATACGTTCCGTTAGTTTACAGAGGTTAGAAGTTAATGCAATCGGTCTTTAACTTGTAACTTGTGACTGGTCTTTTCCTGGCTTTATGTGTTTATGTAAATGGCCATGTTTCCAAGAGGAAGGGAGTTTTCCTAATTTCCACACTCTGTTAAAAAGATATAATAAAATATTCTTTGCCTTATCTGATAGATACCTAATCATTTCATTACATATTTCATCTTTACCAGGAGAAGTATTTCTAACTCCTACAAGTGCCTGATTTAATTCATATTATTTTATCTATTTCATGTTTATCATTTTTATTTTTTATAAGTGCTTCAAGTGCCTGATTTAATACAAAGTATCTTTGTCCTTGCTCCCAAAGTCAATACGCTCCGTACTATTCTGATTAATATCAAGGCTAAAGTGAGGAGGTCTCCAGGCTTTATATTCGGTCACGGGCCTAACCTGGAGTTTACAGCACATATGAGAAAGCCCCTAAACCATCAAATATCTCCCCAACCTCACAATATCCTGCAGCATAGAAGGGAACGCACCTACCCCAGAACCAACAATGACCTGAAGTCAAATTACCAGCAGTAACAAGCAGACGAATATTCACAAAGTAAATTGACTGGTTCAGAATCAACAATTTAATTTCAGGAAATCACAAATTAAAAGAAAGTTATCTGAACCTGAAATCTGGAAAATTAGTCAGAGAAAAGAAACGTTGAATAAATCAATAGAAACTGGGAAAATAATGACAAGTATATCAAAGATACAACCTTTGACCCCTTTTCAGTAAACAGCGTAGACACAATTAGGGCTAATTTAACTTTTCACAGTTTGAAAAAAACTCCCTTAAAAAGAGCATTTCAACATTTCAGAAAAACATTCAAACAACACAAAAAAACAAAACAAAAAAATCTCTTTAACACAATTATATGGTGAATTTCACCCTATTCAAATCAACATTCCTGCCTTTCCAAAAGTAAAACAACATCCAAACCTCCCAGGCTGCTGAATCAGGCTGTGCAGGCTGTATTTCCAATTCTCTTAAGTCCAACGCAGTTCAATTGTAGAACAGTTCAAATGCGTAACAAGTGTCTCAATGCAATCGCTCTCGAACGTCCAAACTTCTCTGCTTTTACCCGATAATCCTTGGGTTTCAGAAGGAAGAAGGAAACATCTTACTTGAGTTGAAACCAGCAATGCCATTCGATGGCAGGGTAAACGTACGAGTTTTCCCCCCGAAATGCACTGATGAAGCGGGTTTTCCCGGCAAACAATCCAGCCTGATGACGCAGCACACTCACGAACTCCAAACAGCCTCTTTTCGTTTCCCCGCGACTCGTTCCGAATCCCGGGAAAAGTCATGCAAGTTGTTGTCGCTCCAGTCTTCACATTTGCTCGACAGCACCATCCAGTTGCTCGTTAATCTCCCTGTTACGGTGAACAGCTGTTCAGTTCCTGACCAACTCTCCTCCGTTTTCGCTTCTTCTCTCCTTTTTTTTCTCCTCTGCACCCACCAAAATGCTGGGACCCACCCCTTTTCTATGGTTACACTCCTCTGCAGTGACTGATTTGATTGGTACTAGCTAATTTTTTATTCTATTGAGCTTTCATTCACATCTCTTTGCTCTAAAATATTTGGATTTTACTTCATTTTATTTTCTCTATATAATCTCATTTCTTCTGATATATTTCTATTACTATGAACTTTAACGAAATTTTCAGCCAATACTTCTACTTTACCAGACTTGTTTTCCTTCACTAATTAAAACTGGAATTTCTCTATTAGGATGAATACTATGAACTTTAATTAATTTTTATGATATATATACTTATAGTATTAGATATAATACACTTGATTGTATTAGTTATGATGAAAATGTGTATTTTGATGTGTTATTTGACTTAAACGATGTACATTGTGACGCTAACTAATTAGCATCATATGCTTAGTGTGCCAGAGAGGGAGAAGCTGTCGTCTGATTATTTCTCCTTATTACAGGTGTGTAAGTTTGGACGTTGTGTAGTTAGCTTCATATGCTTAGTAGTTGACTGTGAATGTGTACTGTATGTAGTGTTACGGGAGATAATCTGATTTAATGATTCATGCAGTGCATGACGCACGTGGTGCGGCCTACAAATGGTACGGTGCTAAATGTATTAAATGATTAAATTATGTAATGTATAGGAATACTGATTTATTCATACAAATGGTATTATAACTTTTGTTTTATTTCACTGCAGTGTTTAATGTATAAATACTGGAATTAATGCATAAGTTAATGTTATATAGATTTTATATCCAATGTAATATTGTAATCTATTTATTGTAATATTTTATACCCTTATCGTGATGTAATAATAGGAATATGTGATGCATAAGAAAGAAAAGAGACATATTGTAAACAGTATAATTTATTTACCTTTAAATCATTATTTTTCATTATTGTGAAATAATATAGCTGGTCTATGGCGGCTGGTACAACAGCAGCAGCAGCACGGCGTGCTGCGGGAGAGTGCACACAAGAGTTCTCTCGAATCAAACCAGAGATTTACCATACTGAAGACGGTAGAATCGTAGTCGAAGATGAATTGCTGAACTTTGTTGTGATTATTAAAATGCGAACACTAAGCCATGATGAGACTGAGACTGATGGCGGAAGACCCCCTGGGACGAACGCAGACTCTGTGCCATGTATGATGGTATTGTGAAATGTCTTAATGTGACAATCAGTTTGGGTTTAAAAGAAAGCATGGAACCGATTTTGTGTATCTATGCTCTTAAAGAGATTGTGTCAAGGTTTAACAGCCTGAATTCGTCCATGTTTTTTTATGTTTTATTGATGCGTCAAAGGCATTTGATAGAATCATCATGAACGACTGTTTGTAAAATTGCTTGATAGAGGTGCCCCTACATTTTTAGTGAGAATTTTAGTGTTTTTGGTATGCCCATCACAACGTTTTCAGGTCAAATGGGACAATGTTGTATCTGCTTAGCCCTTTTATGTCAGTAACGGAGTGAGACAAGGAGGAATTATGTCTCCTATTTTTATTTAATATTTATATGGATGAACTGTCAGACCAGTTAAATAGGTTAAAAAACTGGCTGTCTTGTGGGACTGTTGTTAATCATCTAATGTATGCAGACGATCTTGTCCTGCTCTGTCCTTACAGCGTTGGGCTGCAGCAGATATTGAAAGTCTGCAATATGGCTTTGATTATGATATTAAATATAACACTAAGAGAAGCCACATAATGGTAGTTAGAAGCAATGAGGAATGATAAATCAACTTTCCGACTTTTTATTTGTCAGGCAGCCCTCTTGCTGTGTGTGAGGAAGTTAAATACTTAGGTCATGTGATATCTAATGACTGGGCGGATGACAAAGACTTATACCATCAGCGTTGTAAAATTTATGCTCAAGCCAATATGCTCATAAGGAAGTTTTATATGTGTTCTGACTCTGTGAAGTGCTCTTTGTTTAGAACGTACATCACACCACTATATACTGCTCAATTGTGGTCTAACTATAAGAAAAAGAGTATGCAGCGGCTAAAGGTAGCATACAATGATGCAATGAGGTTGCTGCTCCGTGTCCCTAGGTGGCATAGTGCCAGTCATTTGTTTGTGTCTAATAGAGTGCCAACCTGTGAGGCACTCTTAAGGCAACTGATGTTTTGGTTTTATGTGTCGACTGGACAATTCAGTGAACCATATAATTGAAGCCCTAATCAGTCCTTTGAAAAGCTGTTATAGATACACTTCGAGGCTTAGACGACACTGGTGTAATAGCCTGTATATTCTATAGGCTTTTATTTGGAATTTTTATGTATTTTGTATCCCCTTTCTTATGCTGTACGTTGTGTTATATGGACCTGTGTCTGCAATAAAGCTTTATTATTATTATTGTATAATGTCAGTCCACCTGTGTGCGAGGTTAAATGAGCACATGTATTATTCGGTTCTCCCCCGTAATGACTCTGTGTGCTAGAGAGGGAGAAGCTGTCGCCTGTCGATCCATTATTTCTCCTTATTACAGACTGATTATTTCTCCTTATTACAGACTGAGTAAAAGAAAGTGCTGAATCTCATCAAAGAGTGGTCGTGTGGTCTCTGTGTGTGTGAGGGTGACCAGTCCAGACATGCTACACTTTGTTCATCTGAACAACTTATTTAGACTTTATTTATTGCATGCGATTATGCACACATTTTAATAAAGCCAAATCAGTTTTTGTAACAAGTGAATACGTTCGTTGATTTAAGACATAACACATAAGACACTCTTTTTTGTGCCGTATTTATGTGTATTTATGTAATATGAAGAGATGGTCACTGAACGAATCATTTTGGTGAATGAACTGAGTATTAAAATTTTTAAAAATTTCCATCACTAGATCTCACAAGATGTTGAGTTATGTTGTGTACGTAATATTGCTATTGAATTGATTCAACACCTTTTTTTAAGTTGAGACGACAAGTAGCCTACTCTAGTTCAGTCAACTTTCAAACTAGTTGAGAGAGTGAAAACAAAAAATTTCAGGCCCTCCCAGTTTATTATGCAAATATAATATTTGTTAAATAATTATTATTTAATCTATTTTAACACAATTAGAAAACTATTATAACATCTCTAAAATATATAAAATGTGTTTTTGCATAATTCTTGAATACAACAATATTTCTTCAAAAGCAGACGGTGGAGACATTTTTATCGTCCACGATCAAAAATCTTCATATCCTACCCTCGGCAGAAATTGCGGACCGGGGCAGACCAGACCACAAGGGCACTTTAGCGTCGGACCTCAAAGATGCAGGGGCTCGATATATCAATGAAAACAGTTTCTAGAATTTAGCTGCATCAAAATACAGTATGTGGCACAGAGAGGCAAACAAATGTAATAATAAATAATAAATGTACATTTTGCATGTTCAGAAGAAGTGAGCTGTACTGTCTTGTGGAAATACAAACAGGTTGTGTACTGTAAGTAAATTGCTCAGTGCAAAGAAAGAGAAGTAATATAAACATGTTTTTTTTTCATGTGTCTGTAATATTATCTTGTTTTTTTTTCATGTGTATTCTTCATGCTCTGTTAACTATGGTTTCACTATAATAAACATATATTACATAAAGCATCCATATTTGTCCATGCCCATGTTGATTAGATTAAAAACTTGAAGGGTTTTATCTTAAACCAGGACTAGGCCTTAATTAAATTAAGATATTTAAGCAACTTTTACAAAAATGCCTTGGAAGAAAATGTTACAGGTGTGCATCTTGACACAGAACAATGACACTGACATATTTTAAGATATGTCAGAGCAAGATATTTTCATTTGAGACAGCTCAAACATGTATTTTAGTCTGGGACTAGTTTAAGCCTTGTCTGTGAAACCGGGGGGAAAAGTATTAATTTAAGGTACATTTAGAACGGATAAAAATGTGCGATTAAATTGCGATTATTCACGAGTTAACTCATGATAATCATGCGATAAATTATATATTTTAATTGATTGACGGCCCTAAGTTAAAATGACTAAAATTTACACTGGTAACTCATCAGTGGAGTTTCCTCGTCAAGATAGGCTATATTTTTTCACACTTTTCTCATTCTTACTAATACAAGTTTTTATATGAATGAACCTCTGAAGGGAACTGGTTGTCTTCAAAAAAGTTTTGATCACATTTTCATTTTACCTGATTAAGTATCATTTATGAGCTGAGCTGCTTTGTTTACAGCCGTCACCGGGGAAACCACTATATTTCTCACGTTCCAAAAGCACCTCCTACTGGCAGAGAATGAATGTGCATTTTCAATAATCCAGTCTGCAGTTTTAGTTAAGATCAATGCGAAAAATCACCCACATAAATCCGTTTTAAATGATATAATAATTTATACTTCCGATTCATCCCTTTTCTTAAAAAAAGGGTTTAAAGGTTCAGTTGTGAAGTTTATCATTTTATAATTTATTTTGTTTTTTATTAAATCTTGTATCTCAATGGTATATCAATTACTATTTCGTGGTCTACAACATGAAATAATAAAAGTGTCTAATAAATGTAAATGTAAATTAAAGAATCCTATTATAACATGCTGGAGTGGGGTGTCTTTCTCTGCTCTTGGTCTAAGCTCAACCTGAATAAACAAATGATGGAATGGTTTTAATTAATAATTGTGTATGAATTTATATGAATGTTTTTTTTATAAGTTAGATTTGGTTGGATTATATAATATGCTGTTATAACAGCGTATTATACAATATATTCCATGCTGTCTTAAAATGAATTTATTACTTAATAATCTTAATTAATTAATTAATCTTACTGCACAAATAATAATACCACATCTAAATGAAAATACACCATTACAAATGTAACTTCTGTATTCAAAATCTTCAAAGTTTGTAAGCATTAACTGTAATGTTACCAACATTTTTAAAAGTAAAAGCACAACATATTTCTTAATATTAGCTACTGCATGTGGCATTTTACAGCTAAAATGTTGAAGTTTAGCTGTTTTAACTGCTGTAATCATTAAAAATGTAGCAACCTGAATATAACTTCCTAACATCATTCCTAGCAAGTAACTCTCTTTCTCCTCTCATGTTCCCATACTTACTTGCCCTGGATCTGCCTGTGGAACCAGCTTATCTTTATGTCCCTCATCATCATCATCATCATCACTGGGGGCATGTTGCTGCATAGCTGTCTGGCTCACTTCTTCACTGCTGCTAATATTTAACTGCAATGCTAAATATTTCAGTTAGTTTGCGACATTTAGCGGCTTCAATATCTAAAATTCCGCATTTAATTTTTTTCTCTCGCCTTCTCAGCCCCACCCTTTTCTTTCCGTTTTTTACCCGCGGCTGCGTTATGCCTATTGTTTGTTTGTTTCTATGCTTCTATCTAACGTCTAACTTAAAGGTGCATTGCTGCCACCTACAGTACTGGAGTGTGAAACAGATTAGTGGGGGAAAAAAAAAAAAACAGGTGATGCGGAAGTACCGGCCGTTTCTGTGATTCTCCAGATCACACAGATGGCCAGTCCGCCCCTGAGGGCCCCATTCCTATATTTGCATGGGGCCCCCAATTCACTAAATCCGCCCCTGGTCAACACCCACGTATGATATTATATTGTGTGTTTTTTATGCGCAAACTTTGGATGCGACTGTGAGGGCACATAATACAGCCTTTGGAACGGGCGAGTACCATATCTTAAAATACTTTAAAAGGTGTGCAAATTCTACATTTTTTGTGACAATGCAACAATTACCCGATTAGTCAAGTGACAGTTCTGTCAGCTGTCCCGAAATGCGAGAGAAAGTCTTTTATCGGAGTGTGCAGCAGGTCTCTGTAGTGCAGACAAGATACGCTGATGTGAAGCGCGCTCTGAGAGAGTTTATGGATTCAAAGGCTGGTTTTGAATGACTGATTTAATCTTAAAGTTTGTGTGGATTTATTTTATTATTCAAACCTAAAAGCTACGTAGAATACATGCAGGAATTTTCCTCTTTATAAACTTGAAAGCTGCGAGAATTATTAAAAGCTACACACAGTCCCCCACCGAAATTTAGGACCTGATTAAATTGCAGGAATTTTCCTCTTTATAAACTTGAAAGCTGCTAATATATAAATATAATATATAAAAATACAACTCAGATTTGTCAAATAAAATTCCACAACTTTATCAAAACGTTTTTAGGCCTGGAAATTGTTGTTTTAAAATCGAGATTGTTGTTTTAAAATCGTTTTTAGGCATGGAAATTGTTGTTTTCACACACACAACAACCTAAAGAGGGGTTAATCATAATTTGAAATTAAAATTAATAATGGTAAGACAAAACCAGAGTATACCTTTTATGGCCCATATTTTGGCTGCCAGGGTTAGTTCACCTGTGGATCAGGCTCAGTTTTGGGCTTTCAAAGATTGGTGTTGATATGGTTTACTTAAGGTTGTGTTTTGGTTCCAATGTTACATTTTGATTTGATCTGGGTCCCAATTCAGGACCAAACTTGGCTGAGACTTAGGCCAGTTATGGCCCCTGTGTGGCCCTTGTCTGGAATCCAGTCCACAATAGTACCGTAATTCATTGTGGTATGTGGGCTGAGCAAAAGCTGGTTGTGTGGGCCGGAGCTGGGCCAGAGAAAAATTGCTATGTGGGTGAGTAGCACAAATCTCACTGACAAAGAAGGGGAAGAATATAAAGCATAGAAATCAAGAAGAGAGTAGAGACAGCTGTGAGACACTGAACTGAAACGTGAGGGGAAATGAAAACAAAAAAACTAGCAGACGTCCTGACATCTACATATGTTTCTATGCTTATTGTGAGTTTTTCAGTAAATGAGCTACTGACAATATGACATTAAAATGATTTCACACATTTTATTTGTAAAGGTAGTTTGACCTCCAAATCTTCTCTTTTTATTTTTATTCTAGTTCGACTTCATTCAAGTGAATGAATCAGTAACTGTAGAGATACGGCTGTTGAATGGAGAGGATGTGGATGGAGTGAATGATCAGGAGAGGATGAGTTCACTTTAATAATATAAGACCCGCCCACAAGTGTCAATTCACTCTGACATCATCAACATTTGAAAGAAAAGAAAGGAGAAATAGATGTGACGTGTGGCCAATTATAGCATCCCATACTTGGAATTTGTGCTCTGCATTACACCCAAGTTACAAACACACACACACACACACACTAGTCTTAATCAAATCTGAATGTCAAATTGTCAATGCAATCTGAATTTATAGTGCCTTTGTATTCACACTGAAGTATGACTGTATTGTTTTATTAATTTTGACAAAAACATCTGCTTGACGAATACAAATTCACAATATAATGTGTAATTTCTGTCCTCCAGTGGACGAAGACTGATAGAGCTTTTGCTTCTAACAACTGTTTTCAAAACTGTTTTCACATGAAACGAACTGTTTTCACATGAAACGCATGATATTGTTAAATCGGATTTTGTTTTATTATTCACCAAATGAAATTGTGGCATAATAATATTATTATAATCGTTGTGTTTCAATTGAAATAAGACATTTTAAATTATATTTATTATATTTATTGTTTATTAATTTTACAGTTTAAATGTTGGATTTATACAGGCTTTTATTGCAATTCAAGAATTCAAGTGCAGCCATGAAAAGATTTTTAAATGCACTTCATCTTTTTTCAGCACATGATGGCAGTAGAAGAAAATAGAAATATGAAATATGATCCCTTTCTTGCATTGTATTGTACAAACTGTGCAATAAAATTATTAAAAACAAAAAACACTTTACGTTTACAATTAATAAACATTGCTATTTTAAATAATTCACATTTCTATTTTAAAAAATGCATTCTACTCTAAACTTTCAAAACACCATGTTCAAACATAAAAAAACCTCCACATAATTTTAGATTTTCAGTGAAGAATAAGGATGAGGAAGAGGGTCATTTTGCCAAAATGCAAACAATACAAGAAATCAACATGATTGTCAATCAGAATAAAAATGATCAAAGAAGTAAAGTGATAATTAACAAATTTTCCACATATCTGAAATATCAGAGTGAGGAGCGATTTTCATATTCAGTCACAAGAGGGAGCTACAGCAGCTTCATCAGGAGAGAGAAAGTGAAAGTTGTAACATATTGAGTATGTTATACATATATATGAGGTTATGAGGACATCTAGTGGTCATCTGATATAATGACATCCAGAGTCACGTGTGTATGCTTTGTTATTGTGGTGTGTTGAATTTTGTATTGTTTTGTGTTGTGTGATGGGCTAGTGTTTGTTTTTCTTTTTTATGTATAAAGAACAGAACATGGTGTCAGAATAAAACTGATATAAACGAGGGGATGGAGGAGTTACAGCCACCACCGCCGTTGATTCTGCAAGGAAATCTCTCGGAAAATTGGAAGAACTGGATACAGAGTTTCGAACATTTCTCGCTAGCTAGCGGAGTAGCAGAGAAGTCCGAGACGGTGCAGTGTGTTGTGTGGCTGTGAGCCTCGAAAAAACCTACCGTACATCCGACACGTGTTTTTCACGAGATCGCAAGGGCCTGCAGAAACAATCGACATGTACGTCACTGATCTGAAAAGCAAAGCAAAAGACTGTGAGTTTGGTGATCTACACGATTCATTAATTTGTGATAGGATTGTATGTGGCATAAGAGAGGATCAACTAAAAGGAAGACTTCTAAGAGAAACGGATCTCACATTGGAAAAGGCCACAGACATTTGCAGGGCCAGCGAGATCACGTCGAGTCAGATGAAAGCACTCAATGATGAAGTAAATGTACACAAAGTTGAATCCATAAAGCCAAAGAAAAGAGACACCAAATCAGAGCAGACGTCAGTGATGAGAAAGGAATGCAGCAGATGCGGCAACAAGCACGATTACAGAAAATGCCCAGCCTACGGGGAAAACATGTCAGTCTTGTCAGAAGTGCATTATTGGTGCAGTAACATTGGAAAAAGAAAGAAATGTAATGTCCATTAACTCAAGGTAATGAAATGTGTTTATGCGGTTAATTTCGCGCGCGATATTCGCCGACGTTTAACGCCTCGTGACTAAACAAAGGGCACCAATGTGAGTGGTGCACACCGACGCGAAAAACGCCACGCGTAAAAGCGTCATTTTTTTAAAAAACGCCTCGGGTTCGTTTTTTTGGTTTGACGCACCACGTCAAAAACTATACGACCAATGAGAATGGCGCTTTTGCACACGTGTCTGGAGCTTCTGAAGTTACAGTAAAACACAACTTGGGGGCGCTCAAACACAAAACAAATAAGACGAAGAAGATGCAAGGCAAGATGAATGTAGAGTTGCTGGTCTCGTTGGTGTCGGAACACAAAGAACTATATGACAAACGCGACAGCGATTACAAAAATCTTGATAAAAGAGAACTAGTATTTCTAGTATTTCTGTTTTACATTAAGCGCCATCTAATGTCAGGGAATGAATTTGCATGTTCACTCGGCTCATCGTCAGCGAAAATCGCTTGGGTGTAAACACAAAAAAACGCGTTGAAAAACGCTGGCGAATAACGTGCGCCGATATTCGTCCCGGTGTGTACGGCCCGTAAGGAGGATGAACAATGGGTTGAGACAATCCAGATAAACAAGAATGATGTAAAAGTGACACTGGATACAGGAGCTGAATGTAATGTCATGTCAGAAAGAGTGTAGAAGTTGCTAAACATAGCAGGGAGACTGCAGAGGTCAAGCTGCAAACTTGTTACATATTCTGGACACAAGATGGCGTCATTGGGCAAGAAAGCACTGAATTGTGTGTACAAAGGACAGAAATGCTAAATCCTGTTTGAAATAATGAAGCATGATGCACCTGCCATTCTAGGGTGATCTGCATGTCAAAAAATGGGCATGATTAAAAGACTGTATGAAATTGAAAAGAACAGTGACATTCTCAAGGATTGATGATCTATTTGAAGGATTAGGCTGTTTACCAGGAGAACACCACATACAAATTGATCCAAATATCAGACCAGTTGTGCATGCGCCAAGAAGGATACCTGAAGCTCTGCGGGAGAAAGTGGCTGAAGAACTACAAAGAATGGAGCAGATGGGGGTCATCACAAAGCAAACTGAGTCAACTGAATGGGTCAACAGCATGGTAACTGTAGTTACATCGAAGAAAATGCACATTTGTATGGATCCTAAAGATCTCAATCTGGCAATAAAAAGAGAGCGTTATCCAATGCTGACAGTAGAAGATGTGGTCTCAAGAATGCCAAATACAAAGTACTTTTCTGTGCTAGACGCAAATCAAGGGTTTTGGCAGATAAAGCTGGATCATGAAAGTTCAAACTTTGCACAATGAACACGCCAATTGGGCGATACCGTTTTCTTAGGTTACCTTTCAGTATATCCTCAGCATCAAAAGTCTTTCAGAGATCCATTGAACAAATGATAGACGGACTGGAAGGTGTGGTAAATATCATCGATGACTTGCTGGTGTGGGGAGACTCCATTCAAGAGCATGATGAAAGGCTAATAAAGCTGCTGGAATGTGCAAGAAAAAAATATTTAAAACTTAACAGGAACAAGTGCAAAATAAGAATGATGGAGATCAAATACATAGGACACATACTGAGTGCTCAAGGAGTTAAGCCAGATGAAGAAAAGGTAAGGGCAGTGACTGAAATTCCACAACCACAAAGCAAGCAAGAACTGCAAAGATTTCTTGGAGTAGTGCAATATCTGGCAAAGTTCATTCCCAATATGTCTGACATAAGTGCACCTTTGAGCAAAGACGGGCTGGCCATCTGTGTGATCTGGAGAATCACAGAACGGCCGGTACTCCAGGACGGCCGGCGGGCCGACCCACCACACACCACGCACGCACTCATCACCTGTTTCCTGTTCCTCCACTAATCTGTTTCACACTCCAGTACTGTAGGTGGCAGCAATGCACCTTTAAGTTGGATGCCAGCTGCACTGGCCGTGGCTGCCTAGAAAGGAGAAGAAGAAGTGGAAGAGTAGGAAGAAACCAACAGCAAAGATGTTAGATAGAAGAAGCAGAAACAAACAAACAATATGCATAACGTGGCCGCGGGTAAAAAACTGAAAGAAAAGGGTGGGGCTGAGAAGGCGAGAGAAAAAAAAAATGCGGAATTTAGATACTGAAGCCGCTAAATGTAGCAAACTAACAGAAATATTTAGCAGCACAGACAGCAGCAGCACCTCGCAGTTAAATATTAGCAGCAGTGAAGAAGTGAGCCACTAATCTGTTTTTGACAGCTATGCAGCAACATGCCACCAGTGATGATGATGATGATGATGATGATGAGGGACAGAAAGATGAGCTGGTTCCACAGGCAGATCCAGGGCAAGTAGGTATGGAACGACAGTTACTTGCTAGGGATGATGTTAGGAAGTGATATTCAGGTTGCTACATTTTTAATGATTACATTAGTTAAAACAGCTAAACTTCAACATTTTAGCTGTTAAATGTCACATGCAGTAGCTAATATTAAGAAATATGTTGTGCTTTTACTTTTAAAAATGTTGGTAACGTTACAGTTAATGCTTACAAACTTTAAAGATTTTGAATACAGAAGTTACATTTGTAATGGTGTATTTTCATTTAGATGTGGTATTATTATTTGTTAAATTAATTATTAAATTAATTAAGATTATTATGTAATAAATTCATTTTAAGACAGCATGGAATAGATTGTATAATATGCTGTTTTAACAGCATATTATATAATCTATTCCATGCTATCTTGGAATAAAACCTGTTTTTTTTTTTTTAAATCCATTCCATCATTTGTTTATTCGGGTTGAGCTTAGACCAAGAGCAGAGAAAGACACCCACTCCAGCTCAACTTTAAATTACATTAAGCGCCCAGTCATATAATTTGTATGGTATAGTATCATGAGCCACAATTAAAGTCTTGTGACACTCATGCCAAGCGTTATTGTTGTTGTTGTCGAGTTTCTGCGCGCCGATTGCTTTGGGCCGGGCCTAGTCAAAGTCCAGGGCCTTTTTTTAGTCCCAGTCCGTCCCTGTTTTTGTTGTTGTTGCTGGAGAAAGAGACAGAGTGGCACTGGGAGGATGCTCAACAGCAAAGTTTTGAAAAACTGAAATATTTGGTTACTCAAAGTCCTACTTTGAAATTCGTTGATGTGAGCAAACCGGTCACATTGTCGGTAGATTCCAGCTCAGAAGGAATAGGAGCTGTGATTCTGAAAGAAGAAAGGCCAGTGGCTTATGACTTGAGAGCTCTGAATGACTGTCAGCGTAGATACAGTATGCACAAATGGAAAAGGAGTTGTTAGCCATAGTTTATGGATGTGAGAAATTTCACCAGTATGTGTACGGAAAGGAAATCACGATTGAAAGTGATCACAAGCCATTAGAGAGTATATTTAAGAAGCCGCTGCATCAGGCTCCTATGAGATTGCAAAGAATGCTTCTATGACTTCAGAGATACAATCTGAAGGTGATGGACAAACCTGGTAAGGAACTATACATAGCAGATGCTCTAAGTTGTGCTTATCTACACGAACAGAAGGAAAATCTGCTGGAAGAGGATCTAGCAGTGAACTGGATTACGTCACAACTTCCTATTACAGAACAGAAACTGGATGCTTTTAAAAAAGCAACAGCAGAGGATGCAGAGATGCAAGTGTTAAAAAAGGCAGTGCTGAATGGATTGGCGAAAGAACGATCTATGATGCCAGATCAATACAGCAATACTGGACATTTTGAGAGGAAATCAGTTATGAAGATGGTCTGTTATTTAAAGCAAATAAGCTAATTTTTCCAAATCAGCTAAGACAGAAAATGATCAACAAAATACATGAGTCACACCTGGGAATTGTCAAATGTAAGGCAAGAGGCAGAAAACAGGAACAACAATCATAAAGAGCCATTGTTCCAATAAGAAGTGCAAGGACCTTGGGAAAAAATAGGTACAGACAATTTTTACCATAGTGGTTCAGCATTTCTGTTATGTGTGGACTACTTTTCAAAGTACATTGAGGTAAAACTACTCAGGGACACGACAAGCTGTGGAGTCATCAGAGAAATGAAGTCCATCTTTGCAAGACATGGAATTGCAGATATAGTAGTATCTGACAATGGGCCTCAGTATGCAAGTGCTGAATTTTCAAGTTTAGCAGAGGAATGGAGATTCAAGCATGTGACTTCAAGTCCTGGTTATGCACAGTATAACGCAAAACCTGAGAGAGCAGTGCAAACAGTGAAAAATCTCTTAAAGAAAGCGCAGAGTAGTCAATGTGATCTGTACATAGCACTACTGGAGTATCGTAACACGCCAATGGAAGGGATAGGATTATCACCTGCACTATTACTGATGGGGAGACGTCTCAGGACGAAGCTACCAACATCATCTGCATTGCTTACCACGGATACAATGTCGCAAGTGCATGAGCAACTTAAGCAGAGACAGAAGAAACAGAAGCAGAACTACGACAGGATGGCTAAATACTTACCTGATCTGCAACCTGGAGAAGACATAAGGATGCAAAAGGGAGATTCATGGAAGCCAGCTGTTGTTCTGGAAAAGCATGATAGCTTTATGAAGGCTTTTATAGTAAAGACTCCTGATGGAAAGCTGTTCAGACGAAATCGCATACATTTAAGAAAAACAAGAGAAACAGACTCTTCAACATTTGAGAAAAGCATTGACATGGATACTGATAGTCAGCAGCACAGAGCAATGCACTTGACAGTAAGGACATTTCAAATGAAAGAAATGGTAATGAAAGCATAGAGAAAGAGCAAGCTTACCGTATAAGGTCTGGAAGAATTGTAAAAATACCTGAAAAATACAAAGACTGAGAGTTAATACAATGTATGTGCATTGTTGGATGTGTAATAAGTTGAAATGCAATAGTTTGAGTATAAATACATTTGTGAAAATGTGTTGAATAATTTTGTAGTTATGCTGAAAGTTTGGTAAATGAAACTCAAATGTTGTGTTTAAAAGTTTGTGCAGAAGTTCTATGCATCAGTATAAAGGAATATACTTAAGAAGGGGGATGTTACATTGAGTATGTTATACATATATATGAGGTTATGAGGACATCTAGTGGTCATCTGATATAATGACATCCAGAGTCACGTGTGTATGCTTTGTTACTGAAGTCAGTTGAATAAATCCACAATCCATAAACAAATAAATCCATCCACACACACATTCGTACACACGTCACACACACACACACACACACACACACACAGACGGGGAGCAGTTGGGGTTTCGGTTCCTTGCTCAAGGGTCTCAAGTCGTGGCATTGAGGACAGTAAAAAAAGTGTTTGTGCATTCACTCCTCTCACACTCTCTGTCTGTGTGTGATGTTTGACCTTTTGACCTTTAGTCTAAATCATTCACACAGTGACATTAAACTGTCAAAAATCAATTGTAAATGGTTTGAAATGTAGTATAAAATTGTTCAAAAGAGTAATCATGCAGAAGTGAGTCATACTGAGTCATCAGGATTCATTTTTCTCTTCAGTCAACACAGATGATCCTGATCCTGTACAAGCTCTCATTATCTGTGTACTGTTCTGTCATTTTTGTCATTTTAAACAGTTGTTATTTTTTAACCTGATTTGATTATGTTAGCAGAAAACCATTGGACCAAAACCAAACTAAACCAAACAACAGTTTTACAAGCTGCAGGACAAAGGAGATACTTGATCAGGCCAAACATCTGTGCATCATTCTCAGCTTCTCATTTATCTTTTCTTTTCTTTTTTTCGAGATTGAGGTGGTGCTGCATACCTACTCTGATTGGTTCGATCGTCTTTCATAGACATACATGATAGGAAATGTGTGTGTAGTTGGTGTAGGACGGAGTATGTTGTTTAAAAAGCTAAAAACGCTGTGCAGTTTGACACAGCCTTCATTATAATGCACAGAAGAAAAAAATAAAACATTAACCTGTAACTCGCCATGTCCCTGAAATGATTGTTTTGCTAAATGAAACTGATCTTTAGGCTAACAGACTAACAACCCACTACATTTAATAAATGAATTGGGTTTATTATCCACAGTGGGAGGATCAGGTCTTCAGATAGAAGAATGAATTATGAATTAAATAATTTTTGTAGTTTTTATATCATCAGAGTATGAGAAAGTATTGTTTTAATTTATATAGCATGACAAGACAATTATTGTTATGTATAATTATCTGAAACAGGCTAGTGTGTCTGCTGTGTGCCATTTCAATTTTTATGAAACTTTAATTTTCTTTACTACATTGCAAAGCATAGACTTTTCCTCCCCTTTTATTTCAGGAAAATATGCTGCTCCTCGTTATTTTAAAGTGAAGAAACTTTTATTTCTACCGGCCAGTGATGATTCTGAAAGGATATACCTGTGATCTGTTGCTATAGTAACGAACGCAATTTCATGTGCATCATGCTCTTATTTTAGTGCAGTTGTTTCACAGCCACTGCGGTCAAATATTGAGATAAACTTTATAAAGTATCATCTATTTATATTAAATTAATATATTAAATTGGTATCTTCTCCGAGACCAATTTTGTGACCATTATTGAGTCGATTCTTTTCATTCAGCTGGAATGATTCACGTGGCTTAATGCATTAAAATGTTTTTTTTTTTTTAAAGACCAAACTCAGTAAACACATTACTAATAAAGTATTCTATTCACAGACAAGCAGATGAATCCAGAATAAGAATGCAATGCGTTTAATTACGTTTTATTGGCCTAAAAGGAAAACTCTTAACGTGGCGTAATGCATTAAAACGTGTTTTAAAAAGTTTGTAAACATTTTAATAAAGCATCCTATTTACAGACAAGCAGGTTATGGAAGGAAAACACTTAACACGTAATTAAACGCGTTGTGTTCGTATTCTGGGCTCATATCTAGAATAGAATGCTTTATTAATAATTTGTTTACTAAGTTAAAACCCCAGTTTTAATGCATAAAGCCACATACTTCCACGTTAAGCGTTTTAGAATGTCCCAATGATTAATTTGTGAATTCGACTGGTCCAGAAGATTAAACTTGCAGCAGCTAACATCTCGTGATTCAATAAAACAGACATAGTGAAACAACTGTGCATTATAATGAAGGCTTTGTAAAACTGCACAGCGTTTTTAGCTTTTTAAACAACTTACTCCATCCTACACCAACTACGCACACATTTCCTATAATGTATGTCTATGAAAGACTATCGAACCAATCAGAGTAGGTAAGGGGCGGGGCGACAAATGCAGCCCCGCCCCAGATGCAGCCCCGCCTCGATCTGCAGGCTGCAGCCGGGTGTACTTGGAAGAAGCAGTGAAATGTAGCTACATCACTGACCTGTTCAGGGTTTCAAGTGCAGGTCAGTTTCATCTGTAAATACACTAGATAATTTTGTCTTTATTAATGTAGTTGAGCATTAAACTGCTAGCACCTGTTAGACTCTCAGTAGCACCTCATTATTATTATCATTCAGAATACTGTGCTAAAGGACATCAATATTAAAATATATAAATTTAGCAGAGACAGATATTCACATGGATTTATTGTACAGTGAGGGAGCTAGAGTAGACAGCAACACAAAAATAATATGAGCAACAGGCTTACGGACTGTATTCAGTACTTTAATTTTGACATTCAGGCACTTTAGAAATTGTGTAATTAATACACTACCAGTCAAAAGGTTTTGATCAGTGAGATTGTTAATGTTTTTTTGAAGTCTCTTCTGCTCACCAAGCCTTGATTTATTTGATCCAATTTTCAGCATCATTACTCTAGTCTTCAGTGTCACAAGATCCTTAAGAAATGTTTCTAATATTCTGATTTGCTGGTTAAAAAAAATGAAGAAAAGGGAAAGGGAAGTGAAGGTGCAGTGCAAGAGAGAACCTTTAATTATTTTCCACGGCTCCAGACAAAGGATTTAGACATTTTTTAATGTGATGGCCATACAGATATTAGGCTTGTCTGGTTTCAGAAATTGTTGTGGATGTATAGGATATACAGGAAATAAGAGGCCAAAATTGCACCTTTTGGGGTACAATAGCTTGTCACTCGAACAAAACCCTTAAAAGGACACGTTTGTTCCTCTTTTACCCCTAATAGGTAGGCCTACAAATTAGTACCTTAAGGGTACAAATTACTCCTCTTAAGGTACTAATATGTATGGTGTACTTCTACGGTGTCAAGCTGGTAAAAGGTAAAATTTTGGCCCTTTTTTTCTGTGTGGCCTGGATGAGTGTGAGATTAATTGTGTCCCAGTCCGGGCCTGGTCAGGATCATCAGATCTTAAACAGGTTGTTAACTTTGTGATCCCACAAACTGCAGCCTGTTTATAGTTGAAGTGTCTTTCAAATTGTAGTTCTTTTCTCTCATCTGCTTTTAATTGATCGCTTGCTACTATATTCACACCAAATGCATGTTTTGTTTATATAAAATGATTCAGATTGTTGTACTGAACTCATCTCTTGCTGAAATCTTCTCTTGTGGTGATTCAGTGACTGATGAAGCTGATGTCTGTGGTTTATTCGGTCTGTGGAGTTTGATGATGGTTTGTGGGAATAGAAAAACCACTGGATCAAACAATGATTATAACATCTGAACACAGTGGAGATACTTGATCAGACCAAATTTCTATGGATCATGGGGTTCAACAAACATGTATGAAAAAATGATGAGAGATGAAGGAAGTATCACAACAGCGGATACAGTCTAGAAAAAGAAAAAGAGCACTGAATCCGAGTTGTGCATTTAGGGTGTCTTTCAAAGCTCACGCATCCATGAATATGTTATAATATGTAATATTAGGCTGTGCTTGGACAAAACAATCCATGTGATTTTAGATTTTAAATTTATATAGATTTACTTTTTAAATCTATATATTTCAAAAGTTATACATTTCATAATCATGTCTTTGAAATGGGCCCTTACTGCATCAAAACTGAATCTTGGTTTAAATAATCAAGTTTTACCTTACACCAAAACTTTTCATCAGTTCTTCCCATGGTTCATGTGTGATTCAATATGTAAGTTTACTATGTGAGGCCAAAAAGATTGAGGCATTTTGCATTTAGTAAACAAACAAATAAAAATTGACAAAACAAAGTAGTGTTAGTACAATTAAGACAATAGTTGGAGAGTAGAGAACTGAACACATCAAGTTGCCTTTAATTTTAAAATTCTCAACGATTGATTGATCTGAGTAACAAATAAATCGAATCGATAGATAATTTAATTTGAAATATTGGTCCACAACTAACAACATGTCGGTAAGAAAATAACAGCACATGTTATTCAGTTATGGGGTATTTTATTTATAATGGGAATAACAGTGAAATAATGGTTGCTGATTTTGGTCACACTTTAATTTAAGGTCCAGTTCTTGTCATTAACTAACTATGACCATTAACTAACTATTATCAAACTAATTACTACTTATTAATTGGTATTAAGGTTGACCTAGTTGTTGCGTTTAGGTATTGGCTAGGATTAAGGATATAGAATACAATTATTCAGAATATGTAGGCTACTTAATACTGTAAGTAAAAATAAACAGCCAATATGTAAGTATATGTATGCTCATAAGCAACTAGTTAATAGCAAGAAGTGGTCCCTATACGAAAGTGTTACCCAGATTTTTAACAGAACCCTATTACTCTACTAAAACTTCAAAAAGACACATTTATAACTTACCAACCAGACACCACAAGCACAAACAAAACACAACAAAAGCGTGAACCACAATCCTTGACTGTTTGCCTACCACTCTATTTTAATACCACACTGCAAATCTCTAAAAACACGCTCTAGACCAATATGAAGTACAGAATAATTGTGGGTTTTGCAGTTCATGTTTGTCGGCACTTCCTATGAATTCTTTTTTATAAATGATTGCCAGCATTTGACTGTATTTACTGACATACAGAATCAGTTTTATCAACTTTACAATAAATGTAATGTATGTGTGTCGAAAGCAGAACATTTATATTAATTTAAAAATATTCCAGCCTTGTTCAGGGATTGTCTGAGTCCAGAAATGGACCTGCATGGGTGTCACACATTAAGACACTTTTCGCCACCTACAGGTGAAAATAAATGGCAGTGTAGAGGCCGAACACATGAACTGTGTACTGAACAGAATGTGTTTCCATATTCAGTCACAAGAGGGAGCTAAAGCAGCAGCATCTGCATCAGGAGAGTCATATATTGCTGTAAAACATCAACAAAAAGCATCCAAATAAAGAAACAACAAATATTACAAAATAAAACATTTTCAGTTCATATGTTGTTTGCAAATACTTTCATTTCACCAGAATACATTAATACTTTGAATGAAAGATGAGGAAGTTGCCTCCTTTTCCTAGAGTGTAGTTACAACATCTACCAGCAGGGGACCATTTGTGACCCTGCACCACAAAAGTCACAAGGGTCCATTTTGATTGAGATTTATACATCAACAAATAAGTTAAATAAGCTAAGAATAAATAAGCTGCTTATGATAGAACAATATTTGGCTGAGATACAACTATTTGAAAATGTAAGGGTTCCCAGGATCAGGATTAAGAACCACTGAGTTAAAACGACTGAATTTGAAGATTTACAAAGTAAAATCTAAATCTATCATTGCTCAGTATTAAAAGCAAACTTTCCAGTGCACTGGTCAGTTTCTGCTCTGTTTTTCACACTTTATCTTTCTCACACTTGTTCACACGCAAAAAAGCAGAAGTAACTGCAGCTTTGTTTTTTACACTTTGGGCTCCTGAGCACTTCAGTTTCGTGAAGGACTGCTTATCTGCATTTATTTTAGCAGAAGCACATTAAACCACAGCCATTTACTGTTAAAGTGTCTCCAAGTGTTTTTTCCCCCTTTCTCATCTTGTCTCAATTGATCACTCATTTCTTTGTGCACAAAAATACGTTTTGTTTATATAAAAACTGAAATCCTCAGGAAAAAAGCTTCAGATTGTTGTACTGAACTCATCTGTGGTTGTTTTGCTGAAAAGTTTTCTTGTGGTGAGTCTGTTGACCGATACAGTTTGCACAAAAACGATAAACTGTTTTCTTGTGGTGAGTCTGTTGACCGATACAGTTTGCACAAAAAAGATTGAATAGTTTGTGAATGGTTTTTTGATGATGATTAAAAATTTTTGAAATGACAGTAGTTGGCGATATGTCACTTTGTAAAGACACAAACACACACACAAATGGTGACCCATACTCAGAATTTATGCGCTGCATTTATCCCATCAGTGCAACCTAAGCATTCACACACACACACACACACACACACACACACACACACACACGTACACACACACACACCCAGAGCAGTGGGTAGCCATTTTTTGGCTATGGCATCTTGAGAGCAGTTGGGGGTTTACACACACACACACCCAGAGCCAGGTAGGCCTATACAGTTGTTGTTTTCATTGTATTATGTGAGTTATTTCCTGTTTGTGATATTAAAAATAATGTTTGAAACTTTTGGGCATTTTATATGAAATATACTTTAATCACAAGTTTCAAAATAAATGTTTACTCTAAAGTCAAGCACTCGTGGATCATACATTTTTCTATATGAAAACTAAAACATTTCAATAAAAACACACACACACACACACACACACACACACACACACACACACTCACACAGCAGCATAATTTTAAAAGTAAAAATCAAAATGTACACAATAATTAAATTGAAGTTTATAAAATGAACAATTTAACTTACTAACAGTGCACCTTGTGCCGGGTGTATGGTAGGGCCCTAAAATGTGTTTTAATTTTAATTACTTTAAATGCAAGATATTTAAAGTGTACCTGAAGTATACTTGCAACAATTCCACTTATACTTAAGTATATTTTTATTTGGACTTCAGCACTACTTCAGCACAATTAAAGTACATTAAGCACAAAATTTAGCAGACTTTAAGTATGCCAGATTAGTATACTATAAGTACAATTGCAGGGTATTTTAAGTAAGTACATAAATATGTAAATGTGTTTGTAGTATACTTAGCATGAAATAAATGTATTTCAAATACATTTTAGTATATTTATTTTTCACTAGGGACATACCATCAGAATGTAAGTTGATTAGCTAAACCTCACTGACAATGAGTTCTGGATATTTCATTTTCTCCCTCATCATCCAGCTCTTTGTCACAAAATATAATATAGATAAATAATAAAAATTACAGTAAGCTCTTTGTCACAAAATAAGATAAATAATACATCCTCAGTAAAAAACTGGTTTCTTCTCATGGTTGACCTCTATCCACAGGCTTTACCCGCAATGCATTTCTCAGTGCCAAAGGGGCGTAAGTGCATTTATGCCCTTTTGGCAGTAGAAAGATTTCATTTGATATATATATCTCCATTTCACCCAAAATGTCACTTATGCCCTTCTGGTTCTCACCCCTCAATTTACAAAATGAACAATTCACTCTTGGACATATTTTGTCATGACAATCTTGCATTAATTCAAATTAAAATGTATCAAATGAACAATTCACTATTAGGCATATTTTGTTATGACAATCCCACAACAATAACTCACCTGAACACAAGATGAAACATGACGGGCACTCTGGAAGCTTCTGATTTTCATATTTATTGTTGAGGGCCTTTTCTTTGTCCTCTTCCTCCATTATAAGGAAATGAGGCTCTTCTACTGGCCCCCTGTCCACTGGCCCCTGCTAATGGAGCCATTTCACAACTTCTGTCTGAGATTACTGGGATCTCCTTCATTACAGAACTTTAAAATGTCTTATTAATGTGTGTGTGTGTGTGTATATATATATTAGGGTGACCACCTGCTAATAAGCCCAAGGGGGGACAAGGGGTATGTTTTCTGACGGGCAGACTCACTGATAATGGTTTACTCATTTCTAGCACATACCACCTTACATGATATATTAATAATGCCCTATTCCCCTAAACGTGTAATTGCTGATGTATGGCTCATGAATAGGCCAACCAATGTGTATTTTTTTTTATTTTCTAAATAAAGATTCATAATATTTTGAACATTCAATGAATTGACAAATGCACATCCACTTACGATTTACTTTTGCTATATAATTTATTTTTTTATTACAATTTATTCACTTTAAATAAATTAGAATATAAAATTATAGGATTAACAGGAATTGTAGTTGCTCAACACCACTGGAACAGTAAAAAAAAAAAAAAAAAAACTCTTAACTCACAACTCCAGAGGTTCACTGAACGAGAAGGGGGAGGAATGATGGTGAACTTGCATGTTAGTTAAGGCAGGTGCAGGGAAAAAAAAAAAAAACTGTTCAGTGTTCAAAAAAACTTCAGTGTTCTGGGGAGACCTTTAGGACTTTGGGGACACCTTTAGGGCTCAAACCTTTTCACCAGCATCTGAATCAAATAAGGAAGAAAGATAAGAGACAGAATTAAAGCAACATTCATTTTTATGACAAGCTTCATCACCATCACAAGGTTGACAACAATACAAAAAGGTGCCAAGAGATACAATCCTATGCAAAACAATGACATATTTTGACCTAAAAGGCTACTGTTTCCTAAAAGTGAAACATTTGCACCTCTGTAGACAGTCCACAATGTTCAAATCAAATCAAACTTCATCTTAGACAATGGGGGTCTTACATAACTGGGTTTCTTACCTTCAGGTTTCTTCTTGAACTGTTGTAATTTCTTGTTGGAGCATACAGCATGAGAGGAGAACCTTCTCTTTCACTACATAAGTGTCTGTGTCGTTGACATCGTATTCCCCATCCATGTGCGGACCGATTGAGAAGGACATTTTGCAAAGGGTCACAAAAAATCCCTCTCGGTATCCCCCTCAACACCTTTCAGCCACAAATTAATTTTCCCAGTCTTTCTTGGCGGTGCCTCAGACTCAGTCTCTTTCTCTGATCATTTTTCAAATTGGAAAGCGTGCATCTAAAAGTTCCTTCCCAGTGTGTCTGGTATGCACGTGCGTGCGCTGTCCATGACAACAACGAAAAAAGTTGACAACACAACCTAGTCAGCAGTTCAACTGAGGGGTGGGTGTGGCAAGAGTAGCGTGCCTGAACTCTCAAGGAATGGTTGGTTTCGCTACGTGTGGACGGGTGGTCACCCTAAAATATATATATACTATAGTTATATATATAATATTATATAATATATATATAATATATATATATACACATACATATCATATACAGTGGGAAAAAATATTTATTTGATCCCCTGCTGATTTTGTAAGTTTGCCCATTTACGATTAGAAGAAATGAAGGGGTCTGTAATTTTTATGGATTATTTTAATGGATAGAGACAGACATATCAACCAAAAAATCCAGAAAAAAAAAACCACATTATATAAAAGGTTAGAAATTGATTTGCATTTCAGTGAGTGAAATAAGTATTTGATCCCCCTACCAACCAGCAAGAAATCTGGCTCCCACAGATTGGTTATGTGCCCATGTGGAGCACAGATTAGTCCTGCCACTTTAAGAAGTTACTTCTAATGTCCGCTTGTTAGGTGAATAAGAAACTGGCCACACAATCTGTATCTTCCATTCCAACCTCTCCCACCACCACGGGCAAGACCAAAGAGCTGTAAAAGGATGTCAGAGACATGATTGTAGATCTGCACAAGGCTGGAATGGGCTACAAGACCATCAGCAAGAAGCTTGGTGAGGAAGGAGACAACTGTTGGTGCAATTATTTGGAAATGGAAGAAATAAAAAACAACCATTAATTGGTAGTTGGGACCACAGTCACCAAGCAAACCATTGGTAACACACTATGCTTCAACGGACTGAAATCCTGCAGAGCCCACAAGGTCCCCCTGCTCAAGAAGCCACATGCACAGTACAAGCCCATTTAAAGTTTGCCAATGAACATATAATGATTCAGAGAAAGCTTGCGAGAAAGGGCTGTGGTCAGATGAGACCAAAATTGAGCTCTTTGGCATTAACTCAACTCTCCGTGTTTGGAGGGAGAGAAATGCTGACTATGACCCCAAAAACACCATCTTTACAGTCAAGCTCGGAGGTGGAAACGTCATGCTTTGGGGCTGTTTTTCTGCTAAGCGTACAGAACGACTTCACCGCATTGAGGAGCAAAAGGACGGGGCCATGTACTGTAAAATCTTGGGATAAAAAACTCCTTCCTTCAGCAAGAACACTGAAGATGGGTCATGGATGGGTCTTCCAGCATGACAATGACCCAAAAAACATACCGCCCCGGCAACACAGGATTGGCTCAAAGAAGAAGCACATTAAGGTCATGGAGTGACCTAACCAGTCTCCAGACTCAATACTATAGAAAATCTGTGGAGAGACCTAAAACTTTGAGTTGCAAAATGGACACACAAGAAACCTTAAGTATTTTAGAGATAATCTGTAAAGAAGAGTGGATCAAAAACCCTCCTGAGATGTGTCCAAATCTGGTGACCAACACTAAAAAAATTGTCTTACCTCTGTGCTTGCCAACAAGGGTTTCTGCACCAATTACTAAGTCATGTTTTGCTTGGGGATCAAATACTTATTTCACTCACTAAAATGCAAACCATTTTCTAAACTTTATAAAATGTGTTTTTTTCTGGATTTTTTTTGGTTGATATTCTGTTCTGTATACATTAAAATAAACCTACCATAAAAATTACAGACCCTACATTAAGTGGGCAAACTTACAAAATCAGCAGGGGTTCAAATAAATATTTTTCCCACTGGGTGTGTATAGATAGATAGATAGATAGATAGATAGATAGATAGATAGATAGATTTGAGATAGACCTCACAAGCGTAGCCTGTAAGATAGATAGATAGATTTGAGTATCCAATTGGAAGGGCCTCTTGTAGGGTTCCTGCACAGTAATATACATGTATCTTAGTTAATTTCAAATTGGTCAGAAGGGGGTGCAAATGTGATGGTAGGCTGGAGGAAATGTCCAGTGCCTTTCAGAGAAAGCCCCAAGATCTCCAGAAGAATAAGTCCACCATCTCTGTATGATTGGAATGTCACACTGGAAGACACAAACATAGAGAAATCTTGAAATATCAACTCTTATACAACTTACAGATGTAAAATCAAAGGGTGCTCCCAAGACAAGATGTACTGGAAAACAACAAAAATAAGAATATTCTCCCTGTTAATGGCACAAAAAAAACCTTCCTTGTTCCTTATTTAACAACTGAATAATCACACCAAAAATTGGCTGCAAAAATGTTTAGTATACCCTAAAATAAATAAGTATGCAGGTAAACTATTATACAATAATAAAATGTGAGTACATATATTAATGGAATAAATAAGTATGCATGACATCAGAGCAAGGCGGACGTAACTCGGACACTTTTTTCACCGGCATGCATCTCGTGTGGTGATCACCGGTGATTTTTTAACGGGATTGATTTTTTTTATAAGGGGCATGCATCTCGCGGTTCTAGCTCTCTCGTGGGCTCTGTATCGAACACAAATACTCTTATCTCGCTGAAATCTTGACGGATTTACAAATGGTGTGGTTTCTTACAAACGTTATTACAACGTGGCTAAATTCTGAATGTTTTTGAACATGGTTGAAATTGCAGCTTTTCTTTGCGAAAAACGACTTAATCGTGCAGCATAGTTGTGTATCACGGCTAACGTTACTTGCGCAAGTTATCAAGGCTGAGAGCACAGTCGAGCTGTTCAATTATATGTTTTACTGACACCAATAACGATTTTATGACAACTATATATTTGTCTAAATTACAGTCTTTGTGGATGTGGTTGTAGTTATTAGCTGGCTAATAACAAGAAGCTGTGAGTGAGACCTAGTAGTTACAGTTTAGCTGCTACCCAGCAATTTTACATCAGTGGGAGAATTGCTCTTTCAATATAACTAAAGTTGAAAAAGTGAAAAAGCATAATAGCACCCCTTTGACAGCAGGTCTCAAAAAATTGTTGTTTTCTGTGATATGTTGTGTTTGCACAGAGGAGAGGTTATTAATTTTTTTTGTGTTGTTATCGAGTGAGTGTAATTAATTTTTTTTTTAATTTTTTTTTTCTGTTGTACCCTGGATGGAAGACCTCCTGAAAATTAAAGATAGCACTCCACTACCTAACTTGAAGAAAAATGGTCTTTTCACCATTTTAAGCAGAGCACAATGCACTCGAAGGATCTTTGCAGGAGTTTGATAACCAGTAGAGCCAATGCAGATACTCTTCCACGGCCCTCATGTACCCGGCTGTCATGAATGTCGCTATAAATAGGAGTCTGTGAAAACCATCAGTGTGCAGACAGACAGTCACTGAAGGGAGGTGCTAATAGAGGAGTTTCTTTTCACTCAATGCAGAGTTTCACGAAACTGTTACAGACCAGCAGCACACTCCTCTTCAGCTTTCTGTTGCTTAAACATTCTGTCTACTTCTGTTGTGTTAGATTTACATGAGACCTTTTTAGAAATAAGGACTGTCATTAGAAACTGTTCTGTGAAATCCTAAAAGAAATGATTGACACATTTCTGTTCTTCTGTTTGTGCTCATGGAGTCTGGCTGGTAAGTTTATTATTTTACTATTAGGCTTCAGTTCTGTGTTTATTATCACTTGTCCACATACAATACATTATTGTGTTCCTTATTGTTTGCATCATTCATTTTGCTGTAATGTTTTCAAGTTTTATCAGATTAATGTAGGTTTTGTTGCTGTTTTGTAAATTACCGTTTTTCTCTTCCAGTCAAATAAAAGGTTCAATTTATTGCAAATTCCTGAAATGTAGCCTACAGTGAAATCAGTGCAGAAGTAACTAAGTCCAACGTAGAGCTTACACCCAACCTTTTTACGTCCAGCTGGGGCAAATTTGCTGAGAAAGTGTTTGTGTTTGTTGATCAGGTGTGTTTGGGTGTTGATGCAGTGCAGTCAGTGTCAGTGACGGAGGGAGATTCTGTCACTCTAAATGTGACTGATATACAGATCAATGATAAGAATCGAGTGGCAGTTTGGACAATGCTCATTGCTGAAATCAACATAAAGAACAAAAAGAGCACATTTATAATGATAGTTGCTGGTGGGAGATTCAGAGACAGACTGAAGCTGGATCAGACTGGATCTCTGATCATCACAAACACCAGAACCACAGACTCTGGACTTTATACAGTAACCAGCAGCACAAGAAATACTCTGCTCAACACATTTAATCTTTCTGTCTTTGGTGAGTAGAGAATTACTTAATAGATATAAATATTTTGAAATTAATCACTATCACAATTACTAAGGATATACTCTAATACATAGAGATCTATAAAATCAGCTTTATCATTTAATAAAGTAATTCAGTAACACTTTAATTTAATTTTTTATTTATAATTTTAAATATTTAACTTATATATTTCTGATTTATTGTATTGATTTATTATATTTTCAGCTCATCTGCCTGTTCCTGTCATCACCAGAGACTCTTCACATTGTTCATCATCCTCATCCTCATCATCGTCATGTTCATTGGTGTGTTCAGTGGTGAATGTGAGTCATGTGACTCTCTCCTGGTACAAAGGAAACAGTTTATTGTCCAGCATCAATGTGTCTGATCTCAGCATCAGTCTCTCTCTACCTCTGGAGATTGAGTGTCTGGATGATTCCTACAGCTGTGTGGTGAACAATCCCATCAGAAACCAGACTCAACATCTCAACATCTGTCAACTCTGTCCACCATGTGCAGGTACATTAACAGCACTGCTATTATCACAAACTAAATTGTTAATATTTCTATTCTATTGTTGCTAATTTCTTCTCTCATAAGACTGTCGCTGCTGTGGTTTTACTGAAGCTGTGATCCAATTGGCTCTCTCTGCTCTGGTGGGTGTGGCCGGTGTTGCTGTGCTGGTTTATGAATTCAGATCCAGTCTTCAACAGAAGAAGAGAGGAAAAACATCAGCATCAAACACTGATTAATCAAATGTAGATTTTCTTGAATGACTGGGATCAGTAATCACAAATTGTGTTGGTTTTTGAATTGAGGTAGAGAGAAAAAACATACTTTACTGCAGAAAGATAGTTACTATACACATTAGCGGTGTGTATATTACATTTCACAATTTTGCATTTAGATTTACTCATTTAGAAGATGCTTTTATCCAAAATGACTTAGAATTGAGGACAACAGAAGCAATCAAAACCAAAAAAGAGCAATAATATGCAATTGCTGTGATACAGTAAGTCTCCTTTAGTCTAATGAGGCGTATTCTCATTTAGTCTAATGCAGTATGAGTAGCAAGGTTTTTATTTTATTTTTTATAACAAATAAAAAGAAAACAAATCAAAAGAATAGAGAAGTCTTTTTATAATAAATAAAAATAAAATAAGTAGGTAGAATATAAATAGAATGGAGAGTGTAGTGTTAGAGGGTCAAGAAGAGATGTGTTTTTAGCCGTTTCTTGAAGATGGCTCAGATTGAGTTGGTCATGAGAAGATCATTCCACCAGCAGAGAACAGTTATAGTAAAAGTTTGTGAAAGTAATTTTGTGCCTCTTTGGGATGGCACTTCAGTGCACTGTTCACTTGCGTAATGCAAGCTTCTAGAGGGCACATAAGTCAATATAAATATAATATAAATATAAATATAAATCATTTAATGTTTTAGAATGAGTGAACAATCCTATTTCGGCTGACAACATCAAACTTGAACATAAGCACTGAAATAGCTAACAAACAATAAATAAATTCTTAGTTCATCTGATTATTCTTCTCATGCTGATCACAATCAGTGTCTTACATTAAGTCTTTATCCATTACAGTGACCACAATTTAAAATTTTTTAGTATTATTATTTTTCTGTTGCTGATATTTTGAATTTTATTGTATTTTATGATTATTCTTTTTATTATTTCTGACGTGATTGTTTGATGAGTGATGATTGTCAAAGAACCAGTTCACCAGACAATTGTTGTAATTGTTAAGTGAGTTAGTCAAATTGTTATTTGTTTTTAAGTTTGGCTTCTATCTCTTCCTGAGCATTGTTCAGTTGGCGCATGGGAGGGAGGTGCCTTTTTTTAATTCTTTTTCTCCTGGTTTTGTTAGAATAGAAGGAGCTGGGAGGAAGGTTTTTATTTTATTTCTTTATTTTTTTTTAGGTTAGTTTTTATAAAATTAGTTAGTTTGTTTTGGCATTGCCCCCTCTCAAAGTTTATGTTGCTCCTTATTTATTATTGTTGCATTTTAAATGTGTCTGTTGTTATATATCCTTGATAGTGAAAGCGGGACTCCAGTGATCTTTTAAATGGGATTCCTAATTGTTACATGTATTTTTTTTTGTTTGTGTTTTTTTTTATTTCATTGATATTTAAAGTTGGGTTTCTAGTTGTTAAAAAAAGAAAAATTATGTTGACCCAAAATTGTATGAGAGGCTGAATCTTTTCAATCTATTGAAACAAAACATGATATGCTTCATCAGCACCATGCAAAATTAAGTTGTTACGTTGTTGTGTGATTGTTTGAGTGTTTGATTAAACAGATTTTTCTGAAGAATTTTAATTGGGTTTGTTTTTGTTGTGCTAGGTTATTTTAGCTCAGATTGTAAATCTGTGAGGCCGCCAAGCGTTCTTCTTAATGTACGTAATGGGCCAAAAAGGTTAACCATAAACTGTTTTTGTGGTTAATTTGGATTTTGATGTTTTGATTGACTGACATGCACAAAAATTATGAAACAGATTTTTCTGAAGAAATGGACCTAATGGGCCAAAAGGTTAACCTACCAATCAGCAAGCACTTGCCCAAAGGGGTGTGGGTTTGATTCCAGTTTGTTACAATGTGTTTTTATTTTGAGGCAAGAAGATAAAACTAGATCTATTGGGTAAGATTGGGGCACATTGTTGGTCCCCATTGACTTCCATATCAAGAAAAAATACTATGTAAATCAATAGGAACCAGCAACTGTTTGGATATCCACATTCTTCAGAATATCTTCTTTTATGTAAAACAGAAGAAAGAAACTCTTGTCAGAACTTGTTTGGAACAATTTGGGAAGCAGTAAATGGTGACAATTTAAATTTTTGAGTGAACTATCACTATTAGGATTACAGCATTATATTCAGATCTACTTCCACTGTATACAAGGAGAATTGTGCCTTGTCAATTTGCAATCCCTTTTTGTAAAATTTCACAAGACCCCCTAAGGTGTTAAAGCCTGTGCGCTTACACACTTTGCATAGCCCTTGCGATGGTTTCTGTATTCTGCAGCATTACAACACAAAAGTGGGGACTCACAAGGGCTTAGGGTGCCATTTAAGACAAGGACTTTTTGAAAACTTGGGTTCAATAAGAACAGTTTTTTATGTTATGAAAGGAGGGGCGTCACTACCAGAGAAAAGGGGAGAATATGGGACAGAGTGCATAGGACAACAACCCCCCAACACCCACACACTCAACAGTCTTTATTTGATTTTTCACAAAAAAGTTTCTAAATATGAAAATAAAGTAAAAAGTTCGTTAAAGTACAAGTCTCCACATCTTTAAAAAAAAAAATCCCCATATAAGGGACACCCATTCATGACAACTCAACAGCTCAACAATAGATCAAATATTTTAGCGAAAACATTTTACTTTTTTCTTTTTTTTTAAATGTCATAAATTGTATATGACTGACTAGGATTATTTATAATGTGTGTGTATAATATATATATAGAGTACCAAGAATTGCTACTGCCAATACATCCACAACATGCTGCTGTGAGCATGGATCCCCTCGCTGACATAACCATTATAAAATGATCCAGTATAGCTCCATTCATAGATTTTATTCTAATCATAAAATTAAATTAAAATTTAAACATGCTTATTACACTGCATGATTGTTAGATTTACATACTGTACAACGTTTGATTTATTTACTGACATGAACAGACTATAATTTATTTAGTTTCAAAGCTTTTACATTTATTTAGAAAAAAATAAAAATAACAACTTCCCCACTAAGTGCTGTGGGCGGGATGCTCACCTGCGTGTAGATCTGTGGATGCTGATTGGCTGCTGTGGAAGCTGGGCATCAATCAATCACAGCAAAGCAGAGAGAGACCTAATCATTAGGCTTATTATTGTAACATCAACTAATGTACTTTTTAACTAATACTTTACTTCAGTATAATTTTAAAATGAGTACTTTTGAGTACAACTTTTCTGTAATCATATTTCATCAGTGTGTACATGTTTCTGGTTACTAAATATCAGTGTTGTAATGTAACGAAGTAAAAAATACTTTTTTACAGTACTTAAGTAATTTTTGGGCGTATCTGTACTTTACTTGAGTTTTTATATTTCAGGCAAATTTTACATTTACTCCACTACATTTCCTAATTAAGATGTATACCTTTACTCCGATACATTTCCATTATGTATATTCGTTACTTACTACAAAATAGTCAGAAGAACACAGACTGTCAGGAAAGCAGGTTTGACGAATCAGTGGTCTGGCGTTTGCAAGTTAGTCTCATAAAAAAACACATTTGCTCATGTGCGCGCTGCGCACACAACCGCGGATGATTTAACTTATCCACTGGGGTGTGCGATATACAGCATCGTCTGCAATAATATGGTAAGTTTTTTTGTAATTATGTGCAATCTGATGTTATCAAGTTGGCTATATCACCGTATCTTACTCAGAGTGCACGCACATTACTTTATTAGTCTTATTAAAACTCAATATTCCAGTCATTCTAAATTGTAGACGGCAAAAATTCTTCTGAATGCTTTTTATATTTATATAATTTAATGTAGGCCTAGTTAACTTTAATCTATATCAAAGAGTACCGTTTTCTGCAGATGCATAATCACATTAAATAATCATTTTATGCAAGTTCAGTAAAGCAATAAATGACTTACATTTTAGACATAATATTGCTTGTTTTTGCTCAATTTTGCAAACAAAAATAGTTCCAAACAAAGATCACAGTACTATCTTGCGTCTCTGAGCAATGGACGGTGTTAATTTATTGAATGAATAAGCTTTTTGAACGAATCGGTTGAATAAATTAATCAGTGATTCACTCATTAACACAGTCAAATGCTTTGTTTCTGAATGAATCAGCGGTTTGAATTAATCGGTTGAATCTCAATGACTCACTCATTAACATTCACTTGTTGTCACCTACTGGCAGTTTTAATTTCACATTTTGACTATTTTTTTTTTTTCCATGTTTTAAATTATTTCAAATATCAGTATTCAACGTTTTATGTTAAAAACAAATCATTAAGCCTATTTTTGCATCTGTAACTGCAGTTTAAATTAATCCATGTACTAAACGCTATTTCAGATGCAGATTCCAGAAATGTTTTTCTTATGTTGGAATGAAAGACACTAAGAACCGGATGATGTGCTTCTTATTCTTACCCAAAAATCCAAAATGGAAGAAAGAGTTAGAACTGAACTCAATCTTGCTGCTCAAGCTGTGTATGAACATTTATATATATATATTGGCTTCTTTTTCCATTTTGCGTTTACTTGTACTTTTGCTTTCAATACTTAAGTACGTTTAAGATTTAAAAAAATACTTTTCATACTTAAGTACAATAAATATCACATCATTTAAGACTTTTACTCAAGTAATATTCATAACGGTGACTTCAACTTCTACCAAAGTCATTTCCTGGTAAGAGATCTGTACTTTTTTACTTGAGTATGACTTTCAGGTACTTTATACACCACTGGTAACTATAGAATTCTGATATTTACGTAATTTACTTGTCTGTGATAAGGAAAGAAAAGACTGAAATTGCCGCAACAGGAAGCAGAAAATTTTTCTTTTAAAGTATCTTTCTATTTTTAAAGTATTGTCTTCTATTGTTTTTCATTGTCTGCTGTTCCGTGTTTCCAGTTGGACAACATTTCTAACCAATATACACTTCTTCAAGTCAGATATCAGTTGAACATGTCTATTCAGTGCAGGGTCTACAAGACAATTATTCAGAAACACTGGCTCAGAGGTTTATAGAATGTTTGTAATATTAATTGAGAATATTTCTAATAAGTCATGTCTTTAGAAGGAGTTTGCTTCATTCTTTTGTCAGTATAAACAGTCTAGATTTAAGAAGTCATGTTCAGTCTGTGAAGGGAGGTGCTTATAGAGGAGCTTATACTGACTGCAGAGTTTCTCTAAACCATTTCCAGAGCAGCAGCTCACTCCTCTTCAGCTCTTCTGTTTCTTATCATTAAAGACTGTTATTAGAAACTGTTCTGTGAAATCCTAAAGGAAATGATTGACACATTTCTGTTCTTCTGTTTGTGCTCATGGAGTCTGGCTGGTAAGTTTTATTATTTTACTGTTAGGCTTCAGTTCTGTGTATATTATCACTTGTCCACATACAGTACATTATTGTGCTCTTTATTGTTTTCATCATTTATTTTGTAATATATTCAAGATTTATCTGACTAATATACTCAAAATCATTTGTGTTCATGCTGCTGTTCTGAAAGCTGCCATTTTGCAAAAGTGATAAATAATTTTCACATACATTTTTTGGTAGAATATATAACATTTATAAAATCACCATAGTAAAATGTGTATATAAATTTCATCAATGATTTTTTTTAATGGTATTATAATTTATGTATGTCAAAAGTGTTTTGCTGAGAAAGTGTTTGTGTTTGTTGATCAGGTGTGTTTGGTGTTGATGCAGTGCAGTCAGTGTCAGTGACGGAGGGAGATTCTGTCACTCTAAATGTGACTGATATACAGACGAATGATAAGATCGAGTGGAGGTTTGGAAAACTTCTCATTGCTGAAATTAACATAAAGAACAATGAGAGCATTTTTTATAATGATAATAAGAGCACGTTTTATAGTACCATAAGAAAGCTGGATCAGACTGGATCTCTGATCATCACAAACACCAGCACCACACACTCTGGACTTTATACAGTAACCAGCACCACAAGAAATACTCTGCTCAACACATTTAATCTTTCTGTCTATGGTGAGTAGAGCCTGATTAAACTCTGTTTGTTGTGTAGGTCTTTCTTCAGTTGCAGCACTTTTAGCTATACATCGCTATTACAAAATAAACTTTTTTTTTTTGTCTTTTTAAGGCTAATTTAATTTAATGTATTTCAATTTATCATTTATGCATCCTAAATACAAACAGCAAGCAACTATTTTTAAATAGAATATGAAGCATCATAATAAATTTTATGATATTCTTTATGGTTTTGTTGTCTGTTTGGTTGTTTCACTTAAGAACTGATAAATACAGACTGCGTTTTAGAAAAAGGAAAACCCATTTCTGTATCTTACGATGCAAAATTTCACTCCAAGTCTGCTTATAGTGAACCTGCCTGAACCAGACTATTCAAATGTTATGCCAGAAATCTTATTGGCTCCAGAATCAGCGCTGGCCAATCAGTTTGTGTTGTGTAGTAAATTATGTGATTGTTAGCAGACTGCATTAACTACCTGTCAGCTTGTGCCATCAGATTCATGTTCTCTATTGTATCTTGTCAGCTCATCTTCCAGTTCCAGTCATCAGCAGCATCTCTTCACAATCTTCATCATGTTGTTCATTGCTGTGTTCAGTGGTGAATGTGGGTGATGTGACTCTCTCCTGGTACAAAGGAAACAGTTTATTGTCCAGCATCAGTGAATCTAATATCAGCATCAGTCTCTCTCTACCTCTGGAGGTGGAATATCAGGATAACAACAACTACAGCTGTGTGATCAACAATCCCATCAGAAACCAGACCACACATCTCAACATCAGTCAACTTTGTCAGCCATGTGCAGGTACTTCAGTAGTGATATTAGCTTTATTTTTCTTAAACTGGGGCCTGTTTCCCTTAAAGCTCACTGTTTAATTGTTGCAGTGCAATGGTTCCTTAATTGGACAAATTTACTGCAACTGTCGGTTTTTATTCAACTTCATTCGCACAACACCATAGGACTGTCCTTAATGATGTCAAGCAGGTGGTGGAGTAATAGCTTTTGCCAATTAATTGATTTAAGGTCAAATTAATGGGCAACAGAAAGTTGTTCAATTTTATTTTATATCATATTTACATGTTTTTATGTAATACAAGCAGTCAGCAGCTTTCTTTACAACAGCCTCGGTTCTTGCCAGCTATTGAAAAGGGGGGCCACAGGGGCAAGTAAAAATCCTGGGGTGGCACACTATAGACTACATTTACATTGTAGGTCTTGATAACCAGCTTACATCTTTTAAAAGTGACTCATATCCAATATCTGCATTTGCACTATACACTTGGCTAAACAACTCAGGGGTAGACATACTGACAGCTTGCCAGGTCTGTAAAACAAAACCAGCCCCACAGCCCCCCCCCAAAAAAAAAAAAATATTTTTTTTTTATTAAAAGGAATTCATTTATTCCTTCTCTTTCTAGCTTATTCAAACAATGCCTAAAACTTGGTATTACAAGCACTTCCTGTGTCTTTTTGGCTCTTTAAGATAAGGTGACCAGATTTCTGAAATGAAAACTGAGGACATTTCCTAGTTCAGTGGTCAAAATATCACTGAAATCTCACTTGTCACTATCTACGAATTTAAATGTTTTTTTGTGTTTGTTTTTATTTTATTGTTGTGGGTTCCATACAGTAATATTATAATTGGTGTTTGAGGATCAAACTTACCCTAGTTTTTTTTTTTTTTTAATACAATTCATCAAAAATTACACTGAAAAATAGTAACTATTGCCTGGTGTGTAAAAAGTCCACTCCCTGGTAAGAACATTTCTTGATTTGATTTATGATTAATTTTAAGTCATATCTTAACTTGATTTGTTTTTTGTTTAATTTATAATGTTATGTTCATTCAAAATTGTCAATACCAAAGCATGACTTGTATTTAAATTCTCGTCACTGATAGTATTTGCATTCAGCCAATATACTACAGCTAACAAATATATGAAAATGGACAATAAATAAATAAATAAATAAATAAATAAATAAATATTAGTTGCAATCAGAAATATTCAACCCCCTCACCTCAAAAGACATTATAGTGATGTTGATAAAAGATAATGAAAATCATTGAAAAAAAACCTCGTGAAAGAACAAAAAAAAAAAAAATAAATAAATTATTGATACATACGAGTTTATTTTGACAACAGAAGTTGACTTAACTTTGAAGTTCAAATGAAAAGTTGTAACTCTTGTAACACGAGCATGTGCAGTATTATTCAACCCACCAGCTTCAGTACCTTGTGGAGTGTCCTTTATTTTTTATAACTTCTAACAAACGGTTTCGATAAGTGCTGACAAGCTTCTTACACCTCTCGATTGGAATCTTTGCTCATTCTTCACGTGCAAAAGTCTGTAACTCAGTGATGTTTGATGGCTTCCGTGCTGCAACTACCTTCTTCAAATCCTACCAAAGATTTTCAATTGGATTTAAATCTGGTGACGCCACTGAGGAGAAGGCCACTCCAGGACGCTCCAGCATCTTTTCCCCAACCAAGCTTTAGTTGATTTGGAAGTGTGCTTGGGATCATTGTCTTGCTGGAAGACCGCTGGTCCATATGTCCAAAAAGTTCCATATAGTCCTGGCATATTGTAGTCGACTCCTGATGTTCCTTGAGGTCAAGAGTGGAGTGCATCTTGGGGTCTGGCCATGAAGTCCTTGCTTATTCAGTGCACGTCTTATAGTTGCCACTGAAGCACTTGTACCAGCCTTCATCAGGTCATCCTGTAGCTGTCTTGCAGTCACACGGGGGGTTTTCTTAGCTGTCCTGTCTAAGTTGCTAATGGCCCTTGATGAAATTGTGGGCTTTCTTTCACGGCCAGGCAGGTTTGCAGCTGTTCCATAAGTTTTAAACTTCCTTATAATGCTCCCAATGGTGTCTGTTGGAATGTTAAATATTTTGGAAATCTTCTTATACCCAAGGCCCTTCAGATGTAATAATAAAAAATAATCTCCTCTTTCAGCTTTTGTGGAAGCTCCTTTGTCTTTCCCATGATTGCAACTCACCTTGAAAACCTTCATGGTTGGGGTTTATATATGCATCACAGCTGAAGCAAATGAAGGATTGTTATAGAGTTCCCAAAGGCTTAATGATGTTTCAGCTTCACTTCAGGCCATAAAAACTGTCAGAAAGCTTTAAAAATAACAATATTATATAGGGGTTGAATAATTGTGACATGGATGTCTTAACAAAATATACTGTTACACACAAATACTACATCATACATTTTCTGTGTTGATTTTATAACACACTTAACTCATAAAGAAGTCATCCAAAGCAGAATCCCGCACTTTGAAAAGATTTTTATTCATAAATCCTTAAAACTCTTTGGGGGTTGAATATTTCTGATTGAAACTGTATACTATTTATTTATTTATTTCATGTATTTTTTTTTTGAGGGGAAAAAAATTTGAAGCACCTCGAAATGCTTCCTCAGATTTGATAGCAAACTTTTGATGCCAGAAATGTACCTGGTTAAAGTTATAACTGAAGCTGAAATGTGTGTGCTTGATGCGTGGAATTCTTACACATCATAAGCACTTTTGAGTTTTGGTTTACCATATTTGCATGAGATAAAATAAAAAATTTAAAAAAAATAATGAGTACTTCTTAAGTTGAAATAAAATTGTAAGGAGTAAAAAGTAGTCTACAGTATTTTTTTTTCTTCAGACATGTAATCAAGTAAAAGTACAAGTAATCAGTTTACATTTTATATGAATAAAGTACAAATACCCCCAAAACAATACTTAAGTACAGTAATCCAGTAACTTTAATCAAGTTTGTTACACCCCTGCAAATAGCAAACATCTCAAAACAGGCTGGTATTATAACAAAATTATGGCTTTACAAAAACACATTAAAATAAAACAATAAATATGATAACATGATAAATAAAACAACAAATGTTATTTTCTAACTGTATTTAACATTTTCACAACCGTGTCTACATACCTACAACCTTTCAAATTTTATGTTTATAAACATATGCTTCTGGAATGGATCTTTTCTAGCCCTAATCAGGGTTAATATTTAGCATTTTAGGCTCATATTGACTACAAAGTATGTGCTTTCTGCAAATGTAATTGTGCAAGTGTAATTGATTAGTTTATTATTTTTTATATCATTCATATCAGAGACTTCAGAGTTGTGATGGCAAAGTTTCAGGAATGTTTAATAGGCCTATTGTGTGCAAAACAATCCCGCAACCTACATGTCTTGTTATACACTGCACACAAACAGTATTACTTTGTTTTAATATGTATTTAATGTGCTCTCTTTTGATAACTGATGATAATAGCGCTCTGCTCTCGTCCAAGCTTTTCATGGCTAAAGTAGCGGCTTGCGACCAAGTAATCAGCAAGTAATGAATCCACACATCCTGCATGGTCAAGTATTTTGCATCCCACAGTACAATATCCTGCTGGCCATCAGATGAAACTATACTTCATAGTGATATCCTCTCCATTTCATTCTGTAGGTCAAAATAATTTCATCTTTTTACATTTACATCTTTGGATTCTGCTTTATTTTACAGTTCTTCATTAAGCTGACACACTTATCACAAAATAAAGAGACACTAGCCCACTCACTGAAATTAATTAATTAATACATACATACAAAAGAATTATAATATAAAATAAACAATTAAATATAACAACAAAATTAAAATGACATATGACTTGGCTAGAATATTACATTAAAAATGATCCTGAGAGACAAACACTTCAGTGAATACACATCCAAACCTTAAACATGTCTTTTAAACATTAACCTCCTCAAGATGTTGACCACTGGAGTGAAAAAAAAAAAAGTTGAGTGTAAAATGAGAAGCTGAGAAGAAAAAACAACAAAAACTGAGCACAGTCACACAGTTTCAAAATAAATGTGTCAGTTTCTATTCCTCCCTTCTCTTAGTCTGTTATCTATTTAAGCATGTTTTTGCATACTTGACTGTTGAACCCACGTGAGTTTTCTTGCATGGATTGATCTACAGATGTTTGGCCTGATCAAGTATCTCCATTGTGTTCAGCTGTTCACTCAGATTCAGGTCTCACGTTTGGTTCAGACAAAGACTTTACATACACAAAGACATGCTGTTCGAAATCACCCCCATATACCCTCATCACTATTCCCCACTTTAGTCCACTAACATAGTCCACTAAAAGAAGTGAATGAAAACGAGTGAGTGAATTCGGACACTGAGTTCGTCGGAAGCATAGTTTGTGCTTGCTGTTTAATAATTATTAGAAAACTTGGCAAACTGGCAGCTCCAGTAGTAATGAAAATATTTATCTGGAACTCTGTCATGGAAACTAGCAAGAATAAACCTTGATTAAACTATTTAATTATGAATTAAAAATAAATCTGTACCTGCATGATATAACACTGTTCTCACATTGGACCAGCGGTTTGGAAAATGTTCATTAGGCATGGCACTCACAGTGCATCATGGGTATTACTCTAGCTGTTCATCAATTATAAACTTGTTATTGCAGTGCATTATGGGATTGAACGAGTGCACTCAATGTCCACTGTGGTTTTGGACACTACTACAAATGGCTGGCTCCTCAAATAGTGCACTGTTTAAGAGTAGGCAGGGTTGCCAGGTCTGCGTAACAAAACCAGCTCATCTGGTATTTAAAACTACAGGCAAAACTTGCCTAGTCACATTTCTGGGGGAAAATGGCAAAATTGCATCAAAATCATATTCCAGGTGAGATTAAAACCTCCTTTCAGGGGTTTCACCTCAGTTGAAATTGCATTCTGGGGGGCAAACATTTTTTAAATGTAATCACTATTTGGTAAAGTCATTAGAAGCTCTAGTTGCTATAGAAACAGTCAGTATTCTGAGATGTCCACTTAGGACTTCGCATGCATTGGCTGTAGCCTGATAAATGTACTGTTTTGTTGTTGTTGTTGTTGTTATTTTTTAGTGTAAGAAACAACATTTTGTTGAGACAGCTTTTGTCAGATGTTGTCATTTTCAAATATGAAATTTGATCAGCTAAAGCAACAACAGATGAGTTCAGTAACAATCTGAAGCTTTTTCTGAGGATTTCATTTTTTATATGAACATAACATATTTTTTTTGCGCAAACACGGAAGCAAGTGGTCAATTGATAGCAAAAGAGAAAGGGGGGAAAATACTTTAGAAACCCTGGAGACAATTTAAACGAAAATGTGCTGCAGATTTAATGGAATTCTGCTGAAATAAATGCTGATAAGCAGTTTTTCAAAAGTGTCAAAAAAGCTGCAGTTACTTCTGCTTTTATGCATGTGAACGTGTGTGAGATATATAAGTGTGAAAAAAAGCAGAAACTGACAAGTACATCAGAAAGTTTGCTTTTAATACTGAGCAATGATATTCAAGATATGTGAAGATTATAGAAAATATAGATTTTGTTGTACTTAAACTTCTAAAAGATTCTGCTGGAACGCCAACTAGTGACCTAACATGAAAAACAAGGCCTTAAAAACTGGAAACGTTGTAAATAAAAAGACTTTAGTATAGCAGCTCAGTTTCCTCACTGAACTCTGATGAAATGTCTTTAATGTCAATCATAATGATGGTGATTAAATACTATAGTTATGTTTTCACTCTTACTTGCCTGATTCAACTATAATTTTACATTGACTGTTTTGTCCAAACACAGCTTAATATTCATATTATTATATAGGCCTATTCATGGATGCTTAAGCTCATTATAACTGACATAATTCTGTTTGGAGACTCTAAAGACCCACAATTCAGATTGAATGCTCTTTTTCTTTCTTTCCAGACTGTATCCGCTGTTGTGATACTTTTGAAGCTGTGATCCGATTGGTTATCGCTGCAGTGGTGGGCGTGGCTGCTGTTGCTGTGCTGGTTTATGACATCAGATCTACAAGAAGTGAGCAACACGGAGGAGACTAGACACAGTGGCGTAAGAGACACCCCCACAGTCCCCGCTGTGCGTGGGGGCCCCGGCCTTTTGGGGGCCCAGTCGCAGGACATTCTAAAAGACAGGGCTTCGAGACACTGCAAAAGACACGAGACGTGAGCACAAAAGGTAGTGCAGTGGAGCGGGTTTTATAGGGAAAATCTTTTTTTTTTTTTTCTCACATTTCACTTGTCATAAACACTGTACATCTAAAACAGCCCCACCGTAATCAAAGTGGATATTTTTGCGAACAATGTAATTCGTTCCTTTGTTTTACTAAATCGTGCGGACAACATAGGCTACTGACTTGTTCCCCTCCTTTTAAGTAAATTGTGCACACAATATAATAATTTGTTCATTGATTTGATTCAACTAAATCCTGGCCACGATTTAGTAATATCGTGGATACAATTAAAATGAGAAAACAAATTCGTCCTTTTAAACAAATTCGTGCTTTCGTGGTTCATTATTAATTTATTAATTTATTTATTTTTGCATATGACGTGAGGGGCTCCATATGTTTTAAGCAGGGCTTAAAACGAAAAAAAAGAAAAAGAAAAAATAAATAAGAAAAAATAAAAAATCTGCATTTTACTGATTTCTGTTCATGCGTTTCTCTGTATTACTACTGTTCTGAAATCGATTTGAGGAAAAATTGTGAGCATTGTTTTTTTTAAAACTTTATCTTTGCCAATAATAATAATAATAATAATAATAATAATAATAATAATAAAATAATAATAATAAAGTAGGCTACACAGCGTTTTTCTTTCTGCAACTCAAAAAAAAAAAAAAAAAAAAATCTCGTATCCTAACTGCGCTTAGTCATACCCAGCATCACCTTTTTCTAGATTTTGGTCAAATGTTTTAAACGGAAAAAAAAAAATGTCAAGGCTTTAAAGACATTAAAGTATTTTTTTCAAGATATTAAAAATGTTTGCTGCATGGTTAAAAAAAAAAACCGCTAAGTCGCGTTTTATTATTACATTCAGAAATAATGTAGCCTAAAATACCGGTAAATCAAAATGTTTACAAACACAGGCTATTTTATTTCCTTCCCTTCACAACAAATCCTCTAAAGTTAACAATATTAAGGCTATTTAAACTTCAAGCCGAAAACAAATTAATTTAAAGGGAAACTGAAGACTTCTCGTTCGGCACGAATCCATATGCGACATATTTAGATGCTAAGATAATATTTAATACGTATAGGTTTTACACTTAACTCGCATTATTGACATCAATCATTATCCTTCACAAAGGCTATAACAACAGTGAGGCGCTGGTCACGCTGAACGCAACAACGGACTATTTCAACTTTTATATGTTTCTTTATATATTATATTTTGATAATAACCAGTCTGCAATGTCAAGGTAGCAAAATTTTGTGTGTGCGATTGAGGCGCCAGAGTGATCACTGCATTGTTTTTCCAACTGTTAATCGTAATTCAGTCATATACCAACGCTGGTTGATCATACAAGCAAGACATCATTCATCACTGTAACACCTTGGAATAATAATAATAGCAATAATAATAATAATAATAATAAATAATAATAATAATAATAATAATAATAAAGAAAGAAAGAAAGAAAGAAAGAAAGAACGAAAAGAAAAGAAAACTGTAAAGATTTAGCAAAATAGAGAATGGCTTTCCGCCTGATTTTCCTTTACGTACTTTGGATCGCATCACAATGAGTAGAAACTCATCACATTTTTTCCCCCTTTCATTTTGTTAATCTGTTAATGATTTAAGTGAAATATATTTATGTGTTTTTGTGCCCTGGTCTGCTGCTGCTCTTCTCTGACAATGACCTGTTTCAATGGCAAACCCGACATGCAATTAATCGTTCGTTCTCAAAATTGAGAGTGATCAAGACACTTCTCTGGAGCACAAGGTTTGAAGAAAGAAGACTGCCCAGTTTAGCTCTAAGTATTGAGAATGCCCGCGCTCGCAACATCCGCATTAATGCTGCAGTAAAAGACTTTGCGCACCAAAACGCTCGTAGAGCACAAAGGATTCGGTAGAGTTTTTGCTTGTTTGTAGTTGTCAGTTAATAAAAAGAATAAATAAGTTAACTGCAAAATCTGGTATATGTTTAGAAAGTAAATTTTTCTCAAAATGTGGTATAGTTATTCTAAGATGTGCGGCATGCCACTGACTAGACATCATAACACCACATGAAAAGATTTCAGCAAGAGATGAGTTCTGATCACTCTGAATGATTTACATCAACAAAACATCTTATTTTGTGTGAATATAGTAGCGAGTGATCAGTTAAGAGAGCAGATGAGAAAGAAGAACTGCAACCACAAACAGACTGTGGTATGTGGGATTACAGATTTAACAGCTAGCTGGCCAATACTCAATATTAATTAAATAAACTCAGTTTATTGTCTAAAACTACCTATATTCACAAAAATTAGTAGTGGTCTGCGCTTGTCTACAATACATTGTCCCCGCGCTGCAGTGCATCACGCAGCTTTTGCCACACAGATTTTAACAGATGATTAGCTATAAAAAATCAGGCAGTGTGACAAATTTGTTGGCTATAGGTGGTTATGAGTGCAGGTGCGAAGTAAATTAATTATCTGTATTTACTTACATTTATTAAAAAATTTTTTAGCAGAATCTTTATCTTGAAGATAAATACTAGCGACACTATTAGGCCATTAAAACTGTTAGATGAAATAAATGAATTGGGGTGTTCAATGAATTTGTGTTATAAATAAATAAATAAATAAATAAATAAATAAATAAAAACTCTGTTAAAGGGTGACATCATCTCATCCTGGCTGTGAGTGTTTCTGTTAGACTCCTGCTGTTAAACATTTTTAGGAAGATGTGGACCATCGAAGTAGAAAAATAAAATAAATATTTAGTGTGAAATGAGAAGCTGAGAGAAAAACAACTGACCACAGTCACTCGGTTGCAAAAACCAAAAGATCCTGAAACTTTCATGCATGTGAACGTGTGTGTGAGAGAGATGCAGTGTGAAAACTGATATTAATATTATTACAAAACAATAGCTTTAAGATCTGCTTTATATAACAACATATCGCATTTTTTTTTAAAAATGACAGAACAGTACAGAGATAATGAGAGCTGTACACATCTGTGTTGACTGAAGAGATAAATGAATTCTGATGACTCATATGACACACTTCTGCAGTATTACTGTTTTGAACATTTTAATGTAAATTCTGAACCATTTACAACTAATTTTTGACAGTTTATTGTTCCTGAAAGTCACTGTGTGAATAATTTGGATTTAAGGTTAAAAGGTCAAACATTACACACACAGAGCTGATCATTATGGGGTTTTATTGTTCCTGAAAGTCACTGTGTGAATAATTTGGACTTAAGGTTAAAAGGGATTCAGTCATTTTGACATTTTAAAGTTTAATGTAACAAACAGTGCATCTCTTCTAAGAATGCTGCTGGAGCGCCAACTAGTGTCTGAAGATGGAAAACCAAGGCCTTAAAGCTGACATGTGGATACTTCAGTTTTTTGGAAGTGTATATGAACAATTTTATATTTCCATAATCTGATAAAAAATATATTTTACCAAATTATTTTATGAGTAATGTGAGCGCACTCTATTAAATGTATTTAATGTCTGTCATAATGCTGCTGTTTGATGCTCGTTCACCCCTGCTGGTGGATGATGTAACTACACTTATCTAAGAACACGATCTAACGTCCTTCTGAAGGGCATTCAAACATATATGTGTGTCTGACAAAATAAAAGTATTTTGTAGCAACATATACAACTGAAAATATTTCAATATTTTATATTAATCTGTTCAAACATTTTGTATTAAAGGGGTCATATGATGCTGCTCAAAAGAACATTGTTTTGTGTATTTGGTGTAATGCAACGTGTTAACACAGTTTAAGGTTCAAAAAAAACACATTATTTTTCCATGTAATGTACATTATTGTTGCTCCTCTATGCCTTCTGAAAGGCATCGATTTTTACAAAGCTCATCAGTCTGAAAAGCGAGGTGTGACTCTGATTGGCCAGCTATTCAGTGCATTGTGAATTGGCTTGAATACCTCAACCATGTGACAGAAATGTTACGCCCGTTAACATACTGCCGTCTCCCAGGCCAGCAGCACGAGACTCAGTCCAGCTGCTCTGCTCGTGCACATCCCATCATCGGTTCTCTTTTAGCAGTTCATGTACTGTTAGGATAAAATGATATAACTCGGGATATTGGTTTTATTTTACATCAGAGGGAGTGTAAGGCACATTTATAAACAGAATAACTTAAGTAATTTGTGGATTAATGCATACTGGAGACGCGAACCGTTTTTCAATCTCCTCTATGCCCCAACTTTCTGTGGTTCGACCGATTCACTAAGAAGATACAGTTAAATAGCAAGATTCATTCGCGACCCGGACATCGCTAGATGAGACAAAACCATAAAACAACCCATTACAAACGAGGCAATTTGTGGCATCCAGTGGGCACATAATTACTGATTATAATGACTTATACTGTCTTTTTACGCGTTGCGTATTGCGCTGCGTAAACATAAAACCATGTCTGCATTTGTGTCTTTTTGTGGGTTGATTATTGCTGTTTGTAAACATAAAACCATGTCTGCCATTGGCAAATTATATATTTTGTGTTTTATTAACAAATTTCGGGAGGAGCACGCACAGATAATTAACACGGCCAGTCCATCATCAGTACTCACACCATCTATCCAATCAGCACAAGAGAGAACCCCTATAAATAATCAAAGCAGCCTTATCTTCATTATCTCTAGTCTTTCAGCATCTCTCCACCACCCCGACTCACCTTCAACCCGTTCTACCCCAGCACTGGGAGGAACACTCGGGGGGAGCGCTTGGGTCCAGGCTAAAAGCCGAGCTCGGTGCCCTCTCCCCGGACAGCACGCCAAATACGCATAACCTTTTCTCTGTTCATTATCTGTAAGTGTGAACAAGTGAAATATAAAAAACATACCTACAGGCTGTGATTCAGAAGTGCCAGACTGTTTTCTTGCAAAATTTGAACTGCCTCACTTTATAAAACAGCCGTGTGCCACAGACGCATTGCAGGCTACTGGTTCAGGAATCAGCTCCTCATCCCCCATAAAATGCGCGGCACACATCTGAATATTTGGGTTGAACTGTTCGGAACAGTGTTGAAATACAGCTTAACCACTGATTTCTAGTCATGTTGTCTTTTGGAAGGCCAAACAAAGTTTCACTTCAAGGAAACACACAGTGTCCTCCACAACATGGCAGCGGCAGCAAAAGAGAGAATAAACGTTACGCCTCCTTTCTTTGCGTGAACATTTGGGCGGCGTTATGCAAATCTTCCAACATAGTGATGTAGAGATGTGGGGGTGTGGTAGAACGAGCAGTTTTAGGGGGGTGTGGTTGATCCTTAACTTTTATAAAGAATATCTCTTTGGATTTGAAACTTTAGTCTTTGCAACTTTACAGATCTTCTTAATGCACCAATAGCTTGTAACACTCCAAAGATAAAGGAAAATTTGAAATTGCATCATATGACCCCTTTTAAGGCTTCTACAGCTGAAGCAGATTTTTCAACAATCCATATGTTCATGCATCTGGATTCTGCATTTAGTTATATTTTATTCATTTAGCAGACAACTTTTATCTAGAAAATAAATATACCAGCGCCTTTAAAAAAACTACTAGATACAAATAATGAACTGGGTTATTTAGAGAATTTGCATTACAAAAAAAAAAAGAAAATAAACTCTTTTCTCATCAATGTCTGCTGGTGTTTCTGTTAAAGGCCTGCTGTTTAACGGTTTCTAGGAAGATGTTGACCACTAGAGTGGAAAAAAGTCTGAGTGTGAAATGAGAAGCTGAGAAGAAAAAACTGACCACATTCGCTTTGATCGCAAAAAATAAATGTGTGAACATTTGTCATTTCTTCAGTTTATATTCCACTCTACTCGAGTTTGATCACGACTATTTTGAGAGCTTATATTATCATATATTTATATTCAATAAAAACATATTCGTATTAATATACAGCATTCTACCTCCAGAATCACTAGTCAATAATCATAATACAGTTTTGATCAAGAGTTTGATCTCACTGTGACTCCAGCGTACACCACCTCATCTTCCTCTTTAACCCTCTGTTATAAAACACAAACACATTCACATTACTGAGCATTTATCTTCATCCAAATTCTGCATGAAAATATACACTACACAATAAAGAATACTATTTAATACCTTTTTTGCTTAGTAAATTGCCTATAGGTATCTGTTGGTAAAATTTAGGTATCCTAAATTGCACTGTTAGGTCACAGGTGAAGGTGAACTGAAGATAGTGAATGTCGATGCACCATGCCACAGAACAGGAGAAGAACAGTTTAGCCTATTTGATTATCTCAGTTGGCTCGCAGTGACTGAATTTGCAGGCACAATACAAATGTGATAATAAAACTGCAACTGGTTTGGTTGTTCTACACCATTAAAGCTCCAGTATGTGACTTTTGTAATTGACCCACAAGAGGGCGCATTTCCAACAATAA